>NC_068372.1:31060091-31065091 GCF_023724105.1 Carassius gibelio
GAAAACCTCCTGTTTGATTTTTTACTTCCCATCATGCAGTGCTGTGAGGTCCTGTCAGATACAGACCGTCTCCATCCAGCAGCAGATCTGTGTGTTATATGCATTCATCAGTCTGATCTCCTGCAGATAGTACCAGCTGTGACCACGCCCACGACTGCACAGAGCCACGCCCACTGCAAGCCACAGCCACTCCCACCTGCGTCTGAATCCTGGAGGATGTTGCTGTCAGGCATTTAATAAACTCTGGAGTCGTCTGGTGTTTGTCTGTTTGTTTCAGTGCTGCTTCTGGAGTATTAGATGTTACTCCCTGAAACACAGATGACGCCATTGTGTGTTCATTAGCCCCGCCCCATCCCACATCAGGCCACGCCCTCAGAAAGCACATGACCGCTGCACCTGAACAGATGCTATCAGACACCAGAGACACGAGACGATGAGGCGATGATCTCTCACCATCACTGCAGAAGAACAAAGAGAACGTCTCAGAGACAACACGACACAGATATCATGCAACCCAGCCGCCTTAAAGTGAAAAATGCAGGTATGTTAGAAGAATGTTACAAACAAGAAACAAATCAGTGAATACAGACAGCACAATGAAACATGAATCACAACACAATGAAGTGAGCAGAAACAATGAGCAGGAGGTTCTGCTGTCAGACTGAAGAGAAGCACTCGGATTTCATGAATGTGTGTGTGTGTGTGTGTGTGTGTGTTACACAATCTCTAATACATTAGAGCATCTCACATAACTGAGCACACACACAAACACACACAGACAAGGACCTTCTTATGCATGTGAGTGAGTGAGTGTGTGTGTGTGTGTGTGTTTGAGGGCTTTGAGTTCATATAAGTGAGTGTGTGTGTGTGTGCGTGTGTCTGAGGGCTTTGAGTGTGTGTGTGTGTGTGTTTGAGGGCTTTGAGTTCATGTGAGTGTGTGTGTGTGTGTGTGTGTGTGTGTGTGAGTGTGTGTGTTCTCATGATGATTCTTCAGATCTCCGGTCAGATGCTCAACAGTAAGAGCTGAACTGGTTTGTATGTTTACTGCAGGAGCGCTCCTGTTTCTGTCTGAAGGCTGTGTGTTAGTCTGATTTATAACCGATCAGTTCGTTTGACTCAGAAGTGATTCATTATTTAAATGAGAGTCTGTAATGAACTCCGAGTGTCTTATTAATGGAGTTATTCTGGGCGCCGGGATGCTTCATCTCTCATGAGACACTGAACGTTAATTGGCTTCTCACACATTTCAGCCACATCCACGAACCTCACCATGAGCCTGATCTCCATTCTGTCAGTCTGAAGAGATCACAATATTCATGATAAAACCATCTTCAGATTCAGAAAGAGCTTTAGAAGTAAAGGGGACTTGACTAGTTCGGCTGCTGATCCTCAGTGTGACGAACTGTATTTTATCTGAGGGTTAGCATCAGCGTGTGATTGACATTAGCTGAACACGTAAAGTTCAACAACGCAAACTTTCACATAGTGTCTGTCTTTATCTTCTACTTGACTGGAATCCTTTGAGATCTGAAGATTTCAGTGAGTTTCTAAAACCGATCGGTCTAGTTTATTAGTCTGAAAACAGCACAAGACTAACAAAAGCATCTGTAAGTTCAGAACATGAGATGAATGCAGTGCTGAAACACTGAGACACACACAAGTGATGAGTTCAGCTCCAGAGACACTTACTCTGAAAAGACTTAGAAGGGAAGTTGTAGTCCATAATCACGAGTCATGAGTCATCTACAACTACTGACCGTGAAACTAATGAAGAACAAATCAAATCATCCTGATATTCACGATGTTGCTGTGTTTCGTAATCTGCAGCAGAATCACAGAGAATATCTCATCAATCAATCAATCAATCAATCAATCACCTTTATTTATATAGTGCTTTAAACAAAATACATTGCGCCAAAGCACTGAACAACATTCATTTGGAAAACAGTGTCTCAATAATGCAAAATGATAGTTAAAGGCAGTTCATCATTGAATTTAGTTATGTCATCTCTGTTCAGTTGAAATAGTGTCTGTTTTAATTTGCAATCAAGTCAACGATATCGCTGTAGATGAAGTGACCCCAACTAAGCAAGCCAGAGGCGACAGCGGCAAGGAACCGAAACTCCATCGGTGATAGAATGGAGAAAAAAACCTTGGGAGAAACCAGGCTCAGTTGGGGGGCCAGTTCTCCTCTGACCAGACGAAACCAGTAGTTCAATTCCAGACTGCAGCAAAGTCAGATTGTGCAGAAGAATCATCTGTTTCCTGTGGTCTTGTCCTGGTGCTCCTCTGAGACAAGGTCTTTACAGGGGATCTGTATCTGGGCTCTAGTTGTCCTGGTCTCCGCTGTCTTTCAGGGATGTAGAGGTCCTTTCTAGGTGCTGATCCACCATCTGGTCTGGATACGTACTGGATCCGGGTGACTGCAGTGACCCTCTGATCTGGATACAGACTGGATCTGGTGGCCACGGTGACCTCGGAACAAGAGAGAAACAGACAAATATTAGCGTAGATGCCATTCTTCTAATGATGTAGAAAGTACGGTGTTATGTGAAGTGTTCCGGTTCCAGTTTACCTAATTAATGCAGCCTAAAAATCCTTTAACGGATTTGGATATTAAAAGCATATTAGTATGTTATGTGTATGCCAGGTTAAAGAGATGGGTCTTTAATCTAGATTTAAACTGCAAGAGTGTGTCTGCCTCCCGAACAATGTTAGGTAGGTTATTCCAGAGTTTAGGCGCCAAATAGGAAAAGGATCTGCCGCCCGCAGTTGATTTTGATATTCTAGGTATTATCAAATTGCCTGAGTTTTGAGAACGTAGCGGACGTAGAGGAGTATAATGTAAAAGGAGCTCATTCAAATACTGAGGTGCTAAACCATTCAGGGCTTTATAAGTAATAAGCAATATTTTAAAATCTATACGATGTTTGATAGGGAGCCAGTGCAGTGTGGACAGGACCGGGCTAATATGGTCATACTTCCTGGTTCTAGTAAGAACTCTTGCTGCTGCATTTTGGACTAGCTGTAGTTTGTTTACCAAGCGTGCAGAACAACCACCCAATAAAGCATTACAATAGTCTAACCTTGAAGTCATAAATGCATGGATTAACATTTCTGCATTTGACATTGAGAGCATAGGCCGTAATTTAGATATATTTTTGAGATGGAAAAATGCAGTTTTACAAATGCTAGAAACGTGGCTTTCTAAGGAAAGATTGCGATCAAGTATCACACCTAGGTTCCTAACTGATGACGAAGAATTGACAGAGCAACCATCAAGTCTTAGACAGTGTTCTAGGTTATTACAAGTAGAGTTTTTAGGCCCTATGATTAACACCTCTGTTTTTTCTGAATTTAGCAGTAAGAAATTACTCGTCATCCAATTTTTTATATCGACTATGCATTCCATTAGTTTTTCAAATTGGTGTGTTTCACCGGGCTGCGAGGAAATATAGAGCTGCGTATCATCAGCATAACAGTGAAAGCTAACACCATGTTTCCTGATGATATCTCCCAAGGGTAACATATAAAGCGTGAAGAGTAGCGGCCCTAGAACTGAGCCTTGAGGTACTCCATACTGCACTTGTGATCGATATGATACATCTTCATTCACTGCTACGAACTGATGGCGGTCATATAAGTACGATTTAAACCATGCTAATGCACTTCCACTGATGCCAACAAAGTGTTCAAGTCTATGCAAAAGAATGTTGTGGTCAATTGTGTCAAACGCAGCACTAAGATCCAATAAAACTAATAGAGAGATACACCCACGATCAGATGATAAGAGCAGATCATTTGTAACTCTAAGGAGAGCAGTTTCAGTACTATGATATGGTCTAAATCCTGACTGGAAATCCTCACATATACCATTTTTCTCTAAGAAGGAATATAATTGTGAGGATACCACCTTTTCTAGTATCTTGGACAGAAAAGGGAGATTCGAGATTGGTCTATAATTAACTAGTTCTCTGGGGTCAAGTTGTGGCTTTTTTATGAGAGGCTTAATAACAGCCAGTTTGAAGGTTTTGGGGACATATCCTAATGACAATGAGGAATTAATAATAGTCAGAAGAGGACCTATGACTTCTGGAAGCACCTCTTTTAAGAGCTTAGATGGTATAGGGTCTAACATACATGTTGTAAGTTTAGATGATTTAACAAGTTTATACAATTCTTCCTCTCCTATAGTAGAGAATGAGTGGAACTGTTCCTCAGGGGGTCTATAGTGCACTGTCTGATGTGAAACTGTAGCTGACGGCTGAATGGTTGCAATTTTATCTCTAATAGTATCGATTTTAGAAGTAAAGTAGTTCATAAAGTCATTACTGCTGTGGTGTTGGGAAATGTCAACACTTGTTGAGGCTTTATTTTTCGTTAATTTAGCCACTGTATTGAATAAATACCTGGGGTTATGTTTGTTTTCTTCTAAAAGAGAAGAAAAGTAATCAGATCTAGCAGTTTTTAATGCTTTTCTGTAGGATATGCTACTTTCCCGCCAAGCAATACGAAATACCTCTAGTTTTGTTTTCCTCCAGCTGCGCTCCATTTTTCGGGCTGCTCTCTTTAGGGTGCGAGTATGCTCATTATACCATGGTGTCAAACTGTTTTCCTTAACCTTTCTTAAGCGTAAAGGAGCAACTGTATTTAAAGTGCTAGAAAAGAGAGAGTCCATACATCAAACATCTCTCCTGTGATTGATGGCATCTGATCAAGCATATCTGTATGTGTTATACATAATATATCTGATCTTTTTCCACTGGCTTATTTTTCATTTGATAAATTAGGTTTATTGAAGAACTCTTGTGTTCCCCAAAGAACCTTTCAGTGATCAGCTCTTAAAAGAGACATGTTTTTCTTAGTGTGAAGGACGTTAATTATCTAAAGAACCTTTACATTACAAGACAAAACAGTAATAATCCAGATTCATTCTTTGAAAATAAAGTAATACAATAACTCAATAAAGATGTTTTATTTGCAGACCTCTGCTCTCTTCA
>NC_068372.1:31067591-31070091 GCF_023724105.1 Carassius gibelio
TGAATTCTATTGTGATGTAAAAAGCACAGCTCACAAGCAAGTCACGATTAAACCAAGCAGCTTTTTGTTGGTCACCGCTGTGAATCCACGTGACCAAGATCTGCACCTGGAGATCTGTGGCCCTCATCCGAATCACGTGGATTCCAGCTGAAATGACTGTGATGGTGAATGTGACTGCAGCTTACATCACACTTCAACAGATATATCAGCCGTCCATCACATTTCAATCGTGGTAACATGGTATTACTGTGGTGGATTTGTTCTCAAGTGCAGTGTCCGGCGGTGCATCACTGTACGCTGACCTGAGGCTGCTATCGTCTCTCCGTGTGCTTCAGCTCCATTCGTTTGACTGATAATGCTGATGAGAAACCTGTGTATTGTCTAAGAACACGTGTGTTTTGATTGCGATGGAGCGATACTTCACGACCGTTTCTGTGAGGTTTGGGCTCCGGAGGGCCGCGGGCCGTCAGCTTCCTCTAGAACAATCAGTGCACAGGAAATATCAAAATATCTGAGAGGGTTACGAAGCACAACACTGTACATCTGAGCCGTGTACAGTCACATTAGCTGGCCAACTACACCACAGCTCACCAATTAGATTTCCATAAAAATCATATAAATAAATAGATCCTTAAAAATTCAAGCATAATATAAACAAACTAAATAAAAAAATCAGGTCGATTAAATATTTGACAACAACGATAAGGCTCACTTCACGTCTCAGGTGGAGATCTCAGAACCGGTCGCTTCCTGCGCTACTCCTAAACATCACGGCTGCGCTAAACTAAACATGACGGGAAGAGTTTCGGCGTATGATTGAGGAGAAATGCTAGATCTAGATCTCTCTAGCGTTTGATGCGTAGCTGGAAATACTTGGGAATGAAACTCGCGATTCTTCTGGAAGAGCATCGGCCCAAGCATTAATCTATAAACCCAAGAACCGAGGCTCTTCCGTCGTCCCACCGTAAAGACACAGCGGAGTACATTATGCCACAGCAGAAAGAAGCAAAAGAACATGATACAGATACAAGATTCAAGCCTCGAAAACTCCCTCGGCCTCCAAACACGGTTTAAGCAGCATATAGTCATGTAGAGACACACCGAATACAGTATTCACAGAGTTCAGTCCGTCTCGTGCACAGCTCCCGAGGATCAGGAAAGAGATGAGATCACGTGTGCTGATGTCCGGCGTTGGTGCAGTTCTGCGGTCGCTCCGTTAGGCACAGAAGGTAAGAGATCTGCTTCCGTTCTGCGGCGTTCGCTCGGGATGGCAACGATGACTCTCAGGCACAGACGGGCTCTCGCTCATTCACGCCTGACATTGGCAAAGACAGTTCGAAGAAACTCCCACTGAAGGGTGCAGCAATTATCCAGGCTTTTGATTCAAAGTTTCTTTTTTTTTTTTCTCAGTTTGCTTTAAATAGATTTTGTACATGTAATATTTTCCTTTTGTAATGAAGAAGATCTTCCTCCAGGGTTTAATATTTCTAAAAAGCTGACCACAACATTAATATCAATATCTGAACACTGAGGTAATAGTTTGCATTGAGAGAACGTCTGCTCTGCGTCTGTCCGTGTGTTTGACGTGTCGTGGTTCCTCTGCGGGTGTTTGTGGGGTTGTTGAGACATGGGGAAGGTGGTGGACAGGGTGGTGTTCTTCTTATGTTGCATAGTGATCAAAACTTCCCAGGTACTCCAGAGCGGCTTGATAGCAGAACTGATACTCGTCCTGAGAACAGACAGACAGACGGGAGGGTGTGATCACTCAATTAAACAATAATAAGCTGCTTTTTGCACTTTTCCTGTAACCGTAAGAATCACACTGTATGCACGCGTGACACTGTTTCCTGAGAATGACTGAGATCGTCCACAGGTTCAGAGGTCAGCGTTTGTCAGTCATGTGATGCGTGTTTTACCTCAGTTTGCACCATCGCTGGCCGCTGGGTGCGCAGCATTTTGACCGTCTGGAAGATGTCCACAGCGCCCTCGTAACGCATCCGCTCTAGGACAATACTGAGGGTGATGAACACACCCGTACGCCCAACACCCGCACTGAGAGAGAGACGAGAACGAGACCAATATAAGACCAGAAAGAGACATGAATGAGAAAAGAATGAGGCGAAAATAAGAATAGAATGAAATGAAACATGAATGAGATGAGAATGAGACGACAAAGAGATGAAAATAAGATAAGAGTAAGACATAAATTAGACAAGAATGAGACATGAATGAGTCTGTGGCACTGAGAGCTGCTCCTCACACAATCTCTAAACACTGAGTGAGGATCGTGATGCACCTGCAGTGGACTGCGATTGGTCCGTCCTGACCGAACTGCTCCTTGGTTTTATGCACCTGTCCAATGAAATCAATGAAACCCTCCCCTGACTTTGGAACTCCTTGTTCTGGCCAATCGGTGAACTGGAACTGTCTGACGGTTCTGGACTGTCCGTCCTGTGGAGAGAAAGACAATGAATCCGTACATCTCCAGAAGTGAGAAGTG
>NC_068372.1:31080091-31115091 GCF_023724105.1 Carassius gibelio
CCAAAAATATGTTTTCCTTGGCATTTGTGTGTGTGTGTGTGTGAGAGAGAGTGACTGTGTGTGTGTGAGTGTGTGTGTGTGTGTGGGTGTGAGAGAGTGACTGTGTGTGTGTGAGTGTGTGTGTGTGTGAGAGAGTGACTGTGTGTGTGTGTGTGTGTGTGTGTGTGAGAGTGTGTGTGTGTGTGTGTGTGTGTGTGAGAGTGTGTGTGTGTGTGTGTGTGTGTGTGAGAGTGTGTGTGTGTGAGAGAGTGACTGTGTGTGTGTGTGTGTGTGAGAGAGAGTGTGTGTGTGTGTGTGAGAGAGTGTGTGTGTGTGTGTGTGTGTGTGTGTGAGAGAGAGAGAGTGTGTGTGTGTGTGAGAGTGTGTATGTGTGTGAGAGTGTGTGTGTGTGTGTGTGAGAGAGAGAGTGACTGTGTGTGTGTGTGTGTGAGAGAGAGAGAGTGAGTGCCGCAGATCTCACACATAACACTAGGAATAATCAGAGAGACGCTGCAGATGCTCTACCTCCTCCAGGTCCATCTCGTCTGGGCTCTTCAGATGCCGGATCACTCCTCTGGCTCTCTTCAGAGGAACCACCACCACGTAGATGTTCCTGCAGAAACATGAGCAGGTTCATCACTGAGATCTCACCCTCCACACCAGCAGCTGGCGCTAATGCACGTCTGAACGTGATGCAGACACCTGCTCAACACAAATCATCATTCAGCTGTTAGGAGGCCAAGTCAAAGTTCAGCTCCGAGAGAATCCATTCGTTTTTCATGTCTTTGGAAGAACTGACCAAAATTAAGCGAGTTTTTGTGTAAAACAATAAAATATATCTGTCAGTGCGGTAGGAAAGAATAATTTAATTCAAAGGGAAAATACGTTTTTTTCTGATGCCATTCACAGATATTTTTCTTTGTCCTGGAAAACGACAAAAAAGCCAGTGAAAAATTAAGTTTTGAAATATTTAGGGTAGGAAATTTAAAGAAATCTCTTAATGGAACATGATCTTTACCTAATATACTAATGATTTTTGGCATAAAAGAAAAATCAATAATCTTGACCCATACAATGTTTTTTTGGCTATTGCTACAATTACACTAGCCTGACTACATTCGCTTCTGTACTCAGTCTGAGATAGCCAACTATATCCCAGTTTTCCTCCGGCTCCAAAACAGCCGTCCAATCAACGAACAGAGGGTGGTCTGTCTGAGAGCCGTGATGTAGATGCTAAGCGCCGAATTTAAGATCGTAGTTTAGGTTAGGGAAATTGAAAACGGACACGGAGACACGGGATGCTCTTCGCTCTGGTTTTGGGAAAAGTAAATTTATCAACTGATACCGATCGTTAGCGAGAAACTGGGGAGGCCAAAGTGATAACTGTGATTGTGAACTGCCATGTTCACTCCGGTATTTCACTCAATGGTTTTGTATTCGCAGCATTCCTGTGTTTACAGCCGAAGTTTGAGGCAGCTGAGCCGCAAAAATAACACACGTCATAACCAAACATTATGTGATTGGCTTACGGGTAACCAATGATTTTAAACTTCAGACAAGCACTGCCCCCCCCCCCCCCCCCAACGAGAAAGAAAATGCTTGTCAGTTATGTCCTTCCAGACTCGGTCTACGAAGCAAAGCGAAGCAGAGTTCAGTATCACCAGGCTACAATTATACCACAACAACTTAAGACTGTTTTGTGCTCCAGGGTCACATTTATGCATTTAGCAGATGCTTTTATCCAAAGCAACTTACAGTGCATTCATTTTTTAACAGTAAATGTGTTCCCTGGGAATTGAACCCACAACCTTTTGCGCTGCTAACAATGCTCTACCACTGAGCCACAGGAGCACGTGTATAATAATGACTTGAGGTTGAGTGATTCAGTGAGTGAACGTTTGAGAATCATCTGTGTGTTGTGTGTTCATCATCATCATAGGGTTCACACAGACGGAGCATCATGTGTCGCTGCGGTGCTGCTGTTTGCTTGCACATGCATCTTCACGAACAGCGAGAAGCGCTGCGGTGGGATTGGTCTCGAGCTGTGAAGTGTGTTACTGCGGCTCGTATCTCAGTGCTGCACTGGGAGCTGAAGTGATTTTCTTCCTGAGCTCAGCAGCGGCCGGCAGGAAGCAGCCAGAAACACAGACTGACTGCGGCTCTGAATTATTCACAGTGCAGCGGCTGATGACTCCTGCACATGTGTGTGCTCATGTCATGCATGATACATACGTCCTGAGCTGTGTGTGAATGTAAGCGCTGCTCGCACCTGACGCTGCTCCGGGGGTCCAGCGAGGGCAGTATGATGGTGACCGTGGCTTCGGTCTCTCGCGTGTGGTCCACCTCGGGCCGGCGGATGAGGATGGGAGGAGATGTCTTGGCGTGAATGCGGTGTCTGAGTCCACCCATGTTCCCCTCGGGGCTGGTGATCTTGAAGTCGTAGCTGGTGTCCGGCTGCAGGTTTGGGATCACAGCCTTCCTCAGACGCGCGTCCACCTCCATCTTCTGCCGGTTGTACTCCACCTGAGAAACAGAGCAAACTGAGACCTCACCACTCAGTTAAAATCATCTGTTTGATGACCTTAGATTCCTTTGAGGTTTGTGTAAATCCAAAAGATCAATTAAACCAGATGGAGCCAGATTGTGTAAGACCTGATATACTAAGAGAAGTCATTTAAAATCGACCCTGTAGTAAATTGGAAGCCAATATAAAGTTACTAAGATGGGTGTTATATACTGGTGTTTACGAACACTCATCATTAATCTAAGGATCATACGAGGATTACACTAGTCCAATCTTACAGAGATAAAGGCATGAATAAGCTTTTCAAAACTGTTAGGTGACAGAAACGGTTTGACCTTAGCTAGTAATCTCAACTGAAACTGACTTAAAACTGAAGTGAAGTGAAAAAAAAAGTGAAAGTGACATTCAGCCAAGTATGGTGACCCATACTCAGAATTTGTGCTCTGCATTTAACCCACCCGAAGTGCACACACACAGAGCAGTGAACACACACACACACACACACTGTGGGCACACACCCGGAGCAGTGTTCATCATTTATGTTGCGGCGCCCGGGGAGCAGTTGGGGGTTCGATGCCTTGCTCAAGGGCACCTAAGTCGTGGTATTGAAGGTGGAGAGAGAGCTGTTCATGCACTCCCCCCACCCACAATTCCATCCGGCCCGAGACTAGAACCCACAACCCTTCGATTGGGAGTCCGACGCTCTAACCATTAGGCCACGACTTCCTGAACTCCAAGATACTTAACTACTGATTTACAGAAAGGAGCCAAGGACTTGAGAGTTTCCGAACCAAATTACCTCGGTCTTACTTTCATTTAAATAAAAAAAAAGCTGACATCCTCAGTTCAACTTCATGCAGACAATTTAGTAGAAATGTAATTGTCCTCTTGTCCGTTTCCATAAAGGAAGATACGCCTGAGAATCGTCAGCAAAACAGAACAGAGTTTGTCAATTATCTGCTACATGAAAGAAAAGATACATGAACGAAAAGTTGTTTCATGATGAATTTAAGACATCAACGGTTAGGATCTACTATAAGACACATCAGTATCTTTCAGTTTCATTTATTGATAAGACAATCCCAGAATGCACTGCAATAACCTGAAACATTTATAATGATAAATAAACTGCACTCAATTCGATCTTATTTTCAATGAAAACTGAGATACATTAACCAAAAAACAGTTCCAGTGAGATCAAGGTTTGTTACTGACTTCAGTCATTATCAGTGATTGAAATGGCTTGACATTGTGTTGATGTGTTTCCTGTTGAAACAGGAAGCTGGAAGGGCTTGTCGATATACTGCTAGTCAGAGGCAGGTGCGGTTTATAACATAAGAGGACATCCTCATTCTAGAGAGATCTACTGGACGTCAACAAGTGAACAGCCCAAACTCAGAGAGTGATCTGTTCCCGGGCGGAGATGGCTGTGGGACTCACAGTGAAGCGATAGGGGGCGCTGCTCTCCGGAAACTCCCACGTCAGCAACACGCTCGTCTTCGTCGCCAGATTGACAGAGAAATTCCTCGGCACGTCTGTCCAAAAACACACACGTAACACACATGAGACTCAGTGATGCAGGAACACACACACACACACACACACACAGATCCAGGACTGTAGAGTCCACCGCGTGCGCCGAGGCCTGTGCAGGGGATTGTGGGGGATGTAGAAAGTGAGTCAGATGGACACATATGCGGCAGATCCAGTGAGAGCTGGCCCAGATTCGCTAGCTGCTAATGAAGGTTATTTTGAAGGAAGGAAGTCGGGGTGAGACACAAACTCAATCACACACACAAACAAACATACATTAATTTGTGCCACACCGGACTGGACTGGAGAGTGCTGGGAAATATAGTGGTGGAGGACAGTGAAGGAACTCAAGAGGATGAAGGAGAAGACAAACGTCTCCAGTCTTACCATGAACCTGAGCGCTCCTCCTCCGAGACGGACTGTGACTGACGCCTGACCACTTACCTCCACTGACCGGCCGAGCGTTACCTGCAGCCGCCCACATTCACACCTCCACTGTGACGGGTCGGGTGGGGTTAGTCGTGGGTGGTGTTGGTGGGATCTCAGGGTTTAGTTGAGTCACCTGAGCGCTGTACCTGTGTCAATCGTTCGGTACAGCACCTGTGGGCTATACGGGCCTGACCCAGCACTGTTCTGAGCCGATATCCTCACGGCGTACGCCCGGTCAGGATTCAGCCCGTGAATGGTGTAGCTGGACACATCTGCGGGCACCATCAGTGTCTGCGGTTCAACACTAGCACCTGCTTCCTCATACGAGAGCGTGTATCCTGTAAAAATGGCGTTCCCTTCCGAGCCGTTCGGAGGAAGCCAGGTGAGCTGCAGCGAGCAGCAGGAGGCGTTGATGTGCTCCGACAGCTGCGGAAAACCTTTCGGAGGAAACTCGGGCACCGAAAGCTCCTCCTGAGCCTCTTCACTGTAACCGGAGCACCCTCTAGTGGCCAGGAGGAATGAGTAAACACCTCCAGGACGCAGGTCAGTCACGTTGTGTTGGCGCTCCTCGGGTCTGAAATCCACAGACACAGACTGAGAGGCGTTTTTAAGGCCATAGGTCAGACGAAAGCCCAGGATCTCCAGCAGAGGGTTAGAGGATTGTTGGGGAGTCCAGATCAGTGCAGCGGACGTCTCATTAACCAGCTGCACGGACAGAACGGGGCGAGCAGGTACTAGAGGACACAAACACACACAAACTATCAGTGACTGTTCATATAAAACACATCCATCACACTGACCAGATCTCCAGTGCCGTCTTCTGACTGGACAGGGCAGTTGCAGTGGTGACTGTTGATACATTGTTGCAAAAATGTAACCATATGTAACAATATAATTATTTGCAATTCACGTAGTTAAAACAATATACATAAAAAAATAACTATATTATCATCCGCCTCTAATCTGATAAATGCGATGTTCATGATTTTCATGAAAAGCGCTTTATAATTAAATTTAACTTGATTTCACTACACAGCTGATCACATTCAGCAACATTTGTGTCCTTCATATTTTTATTATGTAGAAACTTTTTTTATCAAAGCAATAAGACACCGGAGGTCATATAGTGAATTAAGCCCTGCCCTGCAAAGACATGTCAGCCAATCGAATGTCAGGAACGCACACAATGACTAACTGTGTTTCTGATTGGCTAGAGAGCTGTGAGTCTAGTGTAAAAAGACTAGTGATCGACACACACCCGTTTCACAAACAGCACCTTTAACTGATCTGAAAGAGTCTGTCTGTCCCTGAACATCTCAACACACAGAAACACACACATGCAGACGAGTGAGTCACCTGCGACGGGCGTCTGCACCAGATGAGCGATGCTCTGGGCTCCATCACCTTTAATAGTGTAGGCCGCCACACTGATGGAGTACAGCGTCTCAGGCTGCAGATCCTCCAGCATCAGCTCCTACACACACACACACACACACACACACACTCAAATCATTCAGTGGAAGAAACTTCTCTTGCTCTCATTATATGCTACTGCAGCATTCATTCATTCATTCATTGATTCTCTCCAGCAATATTTTGCTTTCATAAACATCTCAGTCCATGATCTGTGTTCGAGAGGCTCTATGAAAGCATTCTCCAGTGTGAGAGGTTCACACACACACACACACACACACTCAGTGAAGCGGTTCAGATCCAGTGGTTCTGAAGGGCTTTGAAATGCTTCTGTCTCAGCTGTGCTTTCGTAAGCTTCTCTGAACATAAAGCTGAAGTTCATACTCACGTACAGCGCCGTCTCATCCGTGTTCCTCTGACGGCGCGGCAGCACAGAGATGTGAGAGAATCAGTGATGACCAGGCGGAGCGTAGGAGGCGAGGAGGGTGAGATTCATTTAGTGAAGGACAGAATGGACGAGCAGTGAGTGAGAGAAGAGATGAAGTGAGACGCAGAGTGAGATTCATTCAGTGTCTGTTCATTCTGATCAGACGGATTCTGTGCCATCTAGAAAACTAACATGCAGTGTAAATAAATACAAATAATATTCAGCATTTATTGTTATTTTGTATTCTGAATGATACTTTGAATGCAGTGTTGGCCAGAATCTTGTAAAAAGAGTCAAAACTTCAAACTAAGGTTTGCCGAAACTGCATCCACAACCCATTTAACGTCTGTCATGTGATGCACTTGAGTGAAACGGGATAATGAATGAGAAATAAATGTAGGTCAGGTGGTGATTTTCTCCTGCTGGATTGATGTGAAAGTGTGTGTTAGCATCAGCAGCTTCATGTTGAATAACGGCCGCTGATGAGACGATCACAGGAATATCAGGAACACGTATTAAGAAAGAAATGAGATCAATTTTAATTTCATGTTGACTGAAAGCATGAATGATCAAGGACGTAAAAACAACTAAATCACACCATATATCATCTTTGGTGAGGCCAATTATAACTTGAATGTACGTGCGAGGCTCCTGACAGTGTGTTATCACATTATTTTACTGTATCATCATAATCATAAACACACCAGTAGCACAAATAGTTTTAGATTTTCTTGTAGTTTGCTATTCTTTTAGTTATTCCCTTATAGTGGCCAACAAATCATAAGTCTTTACTAGAAATGGCTTCTGTGTCGACTAACAGTCATCTTTAGCTGAGGATGTGGCGGGGTCAGCGGGGTCGTGACCTCACCTGCTCATCGTCCAGCATCATGTCTTTGATGCGCGGCAGGTTTTGTGACTCCCCGTGCTCCACGAGCGCATAGTGAACCTGGTAACCGCGGATCTGCCCGTTCCGTTGCCCTGGCAACACTGAGCGCCACGACACTTTGACAGACGTGCTGTTGATTGGCTGGACTTCCACCTGACGGGGCGGAGCTCCGGGCACTGCACACACACCTGCAGTCTTCACACACTACTCCTGTCTGACTCTGTGAAGCTGCTTTGACACAATCAGTACTGGATAAAGCTCGGCTGAAATGAAGGAGACTTGACTTTTGATTTACATACCCCCCCCCCCCCCCCACACACACAATCTTCTTGCACAAAATTAATTCAAGCACTTTCAAGGGCCTGTATCTATGTATGTTTGGGCCTTGAAATTTGAAGAACCGCCTGAAGAACCCTAAACAGACCGAAAGCAGAGGGATCTAATGCTGAAGCATAGAAGAACGTGATTTGAGATTTTACCATCCTCATCTGTTCTGCACTCTACAGCTGCGCTCTCCGGTCCGCTGCCCTGCTCCGTGATCGCCCTCACCGTGATGCGGTACAGACTCCAGCGCCGCAGACCCGTCAGGAGCGTCTGTCCCGAGTCCGGCTCCAGACGCAGCGTCTGCCGTGAGTCACCGCCGCTGACCCCATAACACACCTCGTACCAGAGCAGCGCCGCATTGTGCTGGTCCCCCGGGGCCGGAGCCCAACTTACCGTCAGCGAGGTGGAGCCGGTGCTGGAGCAGAGGAGCTCACGCGGAGGAGACGAGGGCTCTGACAGAAGAGCGGAGGACGACGAGGAGGAGAGTCGAAAATAACACACAGAAAGGAAAGATCATTGAGGAAGGTGGAGGAGGATAAAGAAACAGAAATGAAACAAAATAAATCAATGGAACATAAAGACCAATGCAGAGGATGAGATACACAGGCTACAAAAATAGCATAGATGAAAACAGATCAATAAAACTAATTATGAGGCTCGAATTACATTCAAGTTAAAAGATAAGTGATGCAAACAAAGGAAGAATGAAGCAAAACGAAATGAAGGATGTGTTGTGATGCAGAGATTGAGGAATAAAGCATCTGTCTGTCAGAATCGGTCACAAAACAAGCATCCAATCAACATATTGACCAGAACAGACAACCTAATTAAAGCACCGCCGAGTGTGTAACCGATAGCAGCGCTGTTGCCATGGAAACACGCTTGATGGATGGAGCGCAGCTTCGGTCCAGGATCAGACTTCATGACCAGATGGTGACAGACAGACGGACTGAAACCCATCTGGGTTATGGAGGAGTTTACGAAGTTTCTTCTTTAATCAGAAATCTGACGAGGTTCTGCAGCTCCTGAAAGAGCTTCTGTGTGTGGACATACAGATAAGAATACATATAATGTAACACACTCAACCTCCTTCTACTCTTATGGTGAATAATCAGAAATAATAGCATCTGTCCTCCTCATTACCTCACAATTACTGGACGTTACTGTATCTGATCACTCAACAGACACCACTGTGAGGATCTGACACTGTCACTGCTTGCTTTTGGATTAAAGCCTCGGCTAAATGAACAAATGTAATTCTACCTGACGTCAAAGTTACAGCTTGGTTTCAATAACCCTACAATATCAGAAAGCATCTGGTGAACTCTGATCCCAACAGCAGCTGAATCATTCTGACGTTTATACTCCAGTGTTTATGACAATGAAGCAAAATAAATCACAAAAACATCAACTCGACTGGACGTGGATCTAATGAGAACAATACAACTGAAACTAAAAACAAGGAATCAGTCTGGAGAACAGCAAAACAAGAAGAGAAGCTGATGATTATCTGTGATTAATCCTGTGGTTAATGTGGGGCTTTAGTCTCCGTCAGTGACCGAAACCTTTCTAGCCGAATGGGACAACGAGAGCCGAGAGAGTTATTAAAAATAACACGGGATCTGAGACGTTCTTATAATCAGTCAAAGAGATAAGGTTCTCACCGCATTTGGTTCCACAGCCCTGTGACCAGCCTCTGTTCTTGCACACACACACTTGTGTAAAACAATAATTAAACTGACATTCAATAATTCAATTATCTTTATAGAATGTGGCATATAAAAACTGCATATATATGAACTGCAGATGTGTAATTGCTTTCAAAAACTGTTATCTGCGTCGATGTCAGAGGAAGTGCAAGAGGATAATTGGGCTCATGTGTGTTTGTGCTGGAGCCTCGGTGAGATGCTCAGACCTTTAGACACTCGGATGACATTACAGCAGCAAGCTGGACCAGAAAACAGCAGAAAAATCACATGGACATGAATACCCTAGCAACCATATAGCAACACACTAACACCTGCTCAGGACACCTGAAAAAATGCATAGCAACAGTTTGGCAACCACTCTGAATCCTCTAGAAACTAGCCACAACACCTACAACCACACACAACACCCTAGCAACCACTTATAACCACACACAACTCCTTAGCAACTACTCACAAAATCTCAATACCACCCTAGCATTTAACCACTCAATAGTATAACTGGTAACCCAAAACCATACCACACTAGCAACCACCTGTAGCTACAAACATCACACTAGTAACATCTTATAACCAACCATAAAACCTTAGCAACCATTTCCAAAATCTGTATCACACCCTAGGCAACTACAATGCCCTAGCAACTGTTCCCAAAACCCAATGTCACCCTAACAACCACCTATGGTCAAATACAGCACCCTGGCAACTGTTCCCAAACCCCTGAAAACACCCTAGTAACCACAACACCCTAACAGCTATTCCCAAACCCCAAATAACACCTTAGCAACTACCTATGGTCAAATACAACACCCTAACAACTGTTTCCAAACCCCTAATAACACCCTAGAAACCACAGTACCCTAGTAATTGTTAATACAATTATTATAACACCCTAACAACTGTTCCCAAACCCCAAATAACACCTTAGCAACTACCTATGGTCAAATACAACACCCTAACAATTGTCACCCAACCCCAAATAACACCTTAGCAACCACAGTACCCTAGCAACTGTTCCCAAACCCCTAATAACTCCCTAGCAACCTCTTCAAACATCCCACATTACCCTAGCAACCAGGTACAGTGTATCTCAAAGTTAAGTTCAATCTCACAACCTGTGATATGGAAAACAAGTGAAAAGACAACAACAGCGCCACCTTTAAACTCTCCCTATCATTACAAATGAAACAGCCAAGAACACAGCGAAAGAACAAGTTAAATTCATGCTGTTTGCCTGCAATGACAAAAAGTACTTCAGTGGAAAGCTGCAGGACCGTGTTCAATATCCAGACTCATTCATGCTGGATCAGATGCAGCTCCATGCAGAGATCCTGCTCGGGGAAGGTTTCATGGTTACAGTTGTTTGGTCATCTTCACTTACCGTTTACCGTCCTGGAAAACACAAGCTTTAACAGCGTTAATGAAGAGTTACATGACACCTAAGAAGATCACTTCATCATCAACACAGACACAACCACACACACCGCTGGAGTTGCTATCACTTCACTGGGTCCTGAGCTGAAAAGACACTGAATTGAAGGAGGAATAGAAAAAAGAGGTTAAAAAAGAGGCAGAAATCACAAATCCCATCCAGTCTGGTTGTGGCTTTAACTTCTGCTTGTTTTTCTGTACTTGTGGACATACACATCACACACACCAATGCATTTTACAATGACACACAGATGGACAGACAGATGGATGGATGGAGGGAGGGAGGGAAAGAATTGGGGGGATTCAATCATTTGTTCCACTTTTGTGGCTGAAATCCTTTATATTCACTAAACACCAGTCCAGCACTGCCCCAGTATTTGATCTTCATTCTGTTCAATGCTAAAACACCTCATGATGGTAAATGATGGTAGATCGTGCATCACTGAAAAGCATCAGCACTATTTGGAAACCAAGTGGAAAAAGGGAATTTACGGATTGTGAAAATTTGCTCCTGATGAGACGACAGCAGCAGTAATTCATCAGATGATGGTCAAATGAAAGGAATATTATATAAGTTCAGGGGACCGAATCAGTGCTGGAAGTGCAACAGTTATTTTGCTAATGTCTGAGCCACTATCTGATATGAATAAACACAAGGCAGCATACGCAAAAATGAACAACGCTATCGGCACATAACATTCACTCTTGTTGAATTCCCCCTCATCAGCTGCAGCCATGATGAAACAAGTTTGTTGCATTACTCTTTCATTTCATCTCTGAAAGTGAGATCTGAGCAAAGAAACGACAGATTAAACATCCAATCAGGGTGATTCATTCTCTGCACCAGTTCTGTCTCTTCCCATCCAGACCAACAGCCAGTAAGAACCATCAAAACCACTCTAGAGTCACAGATCACTACAGCAGAGCACACTCTGACTGCAGCTGTGGATGGAGAAAACGAGGAAGGGCTGGTGCAGAGAGATGACACTGCGTCACACACCATATGAAACATCCTGTCAGGTAAAGTACACTTCTTGTGGTAACAACAACTCAATCAGCTGGTTCTCAGACAGAAACACGATTTAATACCAATCTGGTACATACTTGCTTGTGCCGTGCGTTGGTTGATCTCGTTGGTGAACGCGCCGATACCTTTGTTGGAAACAGCAGCCAGAGAGAAGGTGTATTCAGTGTTGGCACGCAGACCCTCCACCACATACGAGGTTCTGGGCTCAAAATTCCTCTTTTCCTGTTCGTTTGAAAGATCAAAGACTCTTTCAACACAATGCATTTGAAAACACTACCATTATCCCAACAAGTTGATGGCAATACCATTGATTTGTAGCCCTCAAGTGTTTCTCAGTGGAGCATGTTCTCACCTGAATGCCAAGCTCTGGAGCTTTGTAGATGAGTTCGTAGGCTTTCACGGGCTCCTTGGAGTATGCAGGGTCCCAGCTCAACTCGACGCTGGTGTCGGTCACTCTTCCCACCTTGAACTTCCCTGGCTGCCCAGGAACTAAAACACAGATCAGAAACCCATTAGAAACCTAACAAAGATAAACTGCAGTACTTTACAACTATAGGACAGGAAGAGCTAAATAAACGTATCACTGTTTCTAAACCAACGACATGTTTATTAGATCCTGTACCCACTAAATTGGACACACAACTAGATCCAAGTGAACTGGAAATTATAGGCCAATTTCAAATCTTCCATTTATGTCTCAAATTTTTTTAAAAGTTGTGTCTGCTAAAGTGTGCTTCTTCCTGCAAGAAATTATCTTTATGAAGAGAGTCAGGTTTCAGGCCCCACCATATCATAGAAACTGCACTTGTTAAAAATACAAATTGCTTGTGTCAGATCAAGGCTGCATCTCATTGCTAGTTTTACTTGATCTTAGTGCTGCGTTCGACACCATAGATCATGACTTACTTATAGATCGATTACAAAACTATACAGGTATTCAAGGGCAGGCTCTAAGATGGTTTAGATCCTACCTGTCTGATCGCTACCATTGTATTTAAATGGGGGGGGGGGGGGGGTTATCTAATTTATCACCAGTAAAATATGGAGTGCCACAGGGATCTGTCCAAGGTCCTCTGCTATTTTTAATATACATGTTGCCCCTTTGTAATATTATTAGAAAATATGAGATTAGTTTCCACTGTTATGCTGATGATACTCAGCTATATATCTCAATGAGACTAGATGATATTTAATTCAGATAAGACAGAGATATAACTTATTGGACAACTAGACGGATGTACTGTTACTTCCTCTACAGTCAAAAATCTGGGTGTTATATTAGACAGCAACTTGTCTTTTGAAAATCATTATTTTCAATGTTACAAAAACTGCATTCTTCCATCTTAGAAACATTGGCAAGCTACGAAACATGTTATCTGTTTCTGATGCAGAAAAGCTAGTTCATGCATTCATGACCTCTAGACTGGACTATTGTAATGCACTTCTAGGTGGTTGTCCTGCTTCTTCAATAAACAAGCTACAGGTCGTCCAAAATACGGCGGCTAGAGTCCTTACCAGCTCAAGAAAATATGATCATATTACCCCAATTTTACAATCTCTGCACTGGCTACCTATTAAGTTATCATTTTATCATTACTTGCCTATAAGGCTCTAAATGGTTTAGCTCCTGTGTACCTAACTAGCCTTCTACCACGCTACAACCCATCACGCACCCTAAGGTCACAAAACACTGGACTTTTGGTCGTTCCTAGGATAGCAAAGTCCACTAAAGGAGGTAGAGCCTTCTCACATTTGGCTCCCAAACTCTGGAATAGCCTTCCTGATAATGTTCGGGGTTCAGACACACTCTCTCTGTTTAAATCTAGATTAAAAACACATCTCTTCGGCCAAGCATTCAAATAATGCATCTCATAATTTTGGACTGCAGTTATATCTGACCAAATGCACATCTTATTCATTAGCTTGGGTTAAACTAATTAATTATACTTTGTTGGATCAGCAGCTATGCTAATGATGTCTCTATGTGTTTCTCTGTTTCTGCTGGGATCTTCATCCCGTGGTAACTAGGATTTCCACAAGCTCCAGTCTGGATCCAGAACACCTGAGAAGAGATGATGCTGACCCTCAGAGGACCTCAGATGATGCTGACCCTGAATCAACAACAGAACTAACAAATATTGCTACAAGTGTGACTGCATCATATAATAATTGCTGTTAATAGTGTTCATCATCTGTTTGATTATGTCTTTAATTGATTTTTCCGTATACTTCTGCCATATACACATGAACTGACAGTCATCACTGATAAGCTATATACTACTAAATATTGTGAAAACTGAATTTTCTGCAAAGTTGCTTTGCAATGATTTTTATCATAAAAAGCGCTATACAAATAAACTTGAATTGAATTGAATTGAACTCAGTCATGGTACTGAAGGTGGGAGAGCACTGTACATACACTCCCCCCACCTACAATCCCTGCTGGCACGAAACTCAAACCCGCAACTTTTGGGTTACTAGTTCGACTCAACTTCCCCCTGTACGTGTGTGTGTGTGTGACAAGGCTTTCTATATTTACGTGCGGCTTTGATTGATGCGTGCACATACACACATCGTGCACAGAGATCTGAGATCGTGCTGTGCAAAAATAACATTCAGAAGCTCATAAACTTGTCAGCATTGCCATGTGATTTTATTAATCAATACTGAATCATTACATTATATTTCTCAGCCAGGAGGGGGGTAAAATTACTGTTTTTTAAGTAACTAAACTCAGCTTCATTGTTTGTAGAGAGAGACACAGACGCAGACTATTTACACATTCTCTCTCTCTCTCTCTCTCTCTCTCTCTCTCTCTCTCTGTCAACATTTTTTGAGTAGTTTGCATCACTGGATACAACTGTCAGTCATTTAACATTTCTATCCTAAACCGTATCAATAAAAGTTTACTAATATTAAATGATTTGCAGTTTCATCTTACCTCGGTCTCTTTAACGTTAAACTGATGCTTCGCACTCTGCTTCTGTGAACAGTAAACCCTTGTGACTCTCCTTTGAGGTCCAGTGAAACCAATAACAAACCAGTTCACCATGCAGATTCAGCTCATGTTCCCTACAACTCACCTCCAGGTCTCACTTTGATGTGGACGGGGTCAGAGAAGGGTCCATCTCCCACAGAGGTGAACGCCAGCACACGGATGGTGTACGTCTCGGATGGCACAAGGCTGTGGATGGTCGTTATCATGCTGTCCTGAACGTTGTGGATCTGCCAGTGGCTCATTGGCTGCGAAGGATCCATGGTGTAATAAACTCGATAACCTTTGATCAAACCATTGGGCTCCTCCGGTTCGTCCCAGCGCACCATCACTGCGTTCTGTGATAGGATGCGTGCCTGGATGTTGCGCGGTGGGCTGGCGGGCGCTTGCTCTCCGGTCCGAGCCTCCACTCTGTTGCTGGGCGGCCCCTGACCGATGGTGTTGACCGCGGACACACGGATCTCGTACTCGGTGTTGGGGTACAGGCCGCCGATGCTGTAGCGGGTCGTGGTGATGGAGTCCACCGTCTCGTACTTGCTGTCTGGGGATTTGGCACGGTACTGGATGATGTAATAGGACACAGGGTCGGGGTTACCAGAGTCCCAGGTGATGGTGACGCTGGTGGGGGTCGTCTCCGTGACGATGGGGGTACCAGGAGCTCTGGGTAAAGCTGCAAAGAGAGCAGAAAACTGCACTGCTCAAAGGCTGATCTTCCTCAGGAGATTCACAGTTTGAGATACTGTTGAGAGCTTTTCTGAACCCTATGTGAGAAATTAGGGGTCTAAAAAGCAGGAGATATCTCCCTCTCAGGGATGTCTAGGTAAAATAAATAAGATATCATGAGATAAAAAAAGGGCTGCTTACAGAATGTCTGGAAACTCATGATGTTTTTTCCATTTACTTTTGGGGAAGATCTGCCCACTTTGTGTCCACACACACATCGAGAACCTTTTCTTACTTCATTAGACTGGATAAAATTAAATATTCTTTCCAACGACCCAACAAGCTCTAAAATACATACAGATTCTGCTGATTAACCCTTTCTACAAACAGCACAGAATACTTTACTTTCACATCACCTTCTGGAAAACATGATGCATGAATTTAGTTTGTACTTCATACACTTACTGTATAGTTTATCTATGTTTGCACATTTTAGTCCTTTACTGTCATGTACTAAACTGATTATTACTCCCATTGCTTGTTTTTTCTCCTGCTCATTATGCAGAAGAAATGTCATTATTACTCATTAAGAATGACCTTTCCTTACACTTAACAATGACTTGCGCCACGGACTCGATGATTCCCAGGCTGCTCATGGCGACGCAGGTGTAGTTGGCCGACTCGCGCACACCGTTCAGCTCCAGAACGTTTCGTCCCACGGGCATCTCATCCTCCGGTGTCAGGTCCTCCGAATTCAGCATCCACTTGACGTAGGGCATGGGAGAGCCGACCGCGACGCAGGTGATGTTCACGCTCCCGCCCGGCATGATCTCGTGGCTCATGGGAGGGATGGTGAAGCGAGGGGGAACGCGCCGAACTGGACACAAACACAAGGAAACAGAGGAGAACCAGGTAACAATGACAGAAAATGGACGTTCTGGTGAAAGCTTCATATTCAAGCTGGCAATGCATCATTACAGCTTAAAGGACAAGTTGCTAAATATAAGCGCTGACTAGCAGATGGAACAGAATAATAATGTGTAAGGAGCTGGAGAATCTGAATTAGAGCTAAAGGTCAAAGCTGTGTTTTCATACAAACTGACTAACGCAACATTTCTACAGGCGCATCTCTCAACCGTCCTTGTTAAGTTCACAGAAATGTCTGTGAGGATGAAAAACACTAGTGAGAGAGGAGTGTTAAACGCAGACACTTCCGCCGAGGCTTCTCTGTTCTCATTCTGAGCTCAGCTGGGAGGCAGAGAAACTGTAATGATGCATATTTATTAAAACCCGCTCTGTCTGAATGAGCTTTATTTCGGCCCGAGCTCCCTCCCTTTCCCATAAGCCTTTAGAAACCTAAATGAGATGCTGCTGCCCTCAGGGACGATGGAGTCGACCCAATGAAGCCGTGTGATCAATCGCTGCAGATATCGACTCTATAGACCCGTGCTGGGAAAGCAGGTGTTTGATTGGGGCAGGTTTCATTGCCCAGAAAATCAAAGGGGAAGAGGAGGTGATTGAGAGCTGCATGCCTGAACACACCGCAGCAGCATGACGCCATAAACATCGCTTCCAGGGAGATCTCAGGAGCACTACAGCTAACACACCGAGTGTATGTTCAGCGCACGGAAACATCTAAACCTACTGGTCAATATCTTAACTAGCGGCTGACGCTCAATCCAGTCCAGTGCTTCTCAAACGGTTTTGCTACATGGACACAGATCTCTGTTAAAAGTTTACTTTTCTTAACATTATAGTGCTAGGTCAATTTAATTATTTGCATTCAACTTTGTTTTTCTCTGCTGATGTGTGTGTGTGTGTGTCTGTGTGTGTGTGTGTGTGTGTGTGTGTCTGTGTGTGTGTGTGTGTGTGTGTGTGTGTGTGTGTGAACCTGCCACTTTATTCTAACACAAATCAGATTCTTCTGCAGCTGAAAGTGATGCTCCGCAGGGAAATACTGCATTTACTCCTGGAAGATCTACATCTGACTGTGGAAATTAACAAATAGATAAAAAAGACACAGAAGCAAATGTGAGAAACGATGGAAGTTATGCTAATGCACTAAGTTAATGTGAAGCACTGCCAACCCCGCATTCAGAAACAGAGATGAAATGCATGAGAGAGAGAATGTGTGTGAGAGAGACGAGGAACGATAAAAGCAAGAGAAAGCAAGGAAGGATGCGCTAAGAACTACAGCTCGCTGAATACTTAGCTGCGGTGTGAAATCAGCAGGTCATCATCAGATTAAAAACATACAGTGAATCAAAAACCGTGAAGCTCGAGTACACAGACAGAAAGAGAGAGAGAGAGAGAGAGAGAGACAGAGAGAGAGAGAAAGGATGAGCCAGACAGAAAAAAGTAGCAGGGCAATAGGAAACACTCAGAAACCGGAGACGCTGAAGTTTCAAACGATCGCTGCAGTGAACGAGATGTGTGCGGGCGGATGCTTGCCACTGTGACACTGTGTGGTTGCTAGGGTGGTTATATGTAGAATCTGTTGCTAGGATCTTCTGGGTGGTTGCTAAGGGTGTTAAAGAATCATTTATCTCTGGAGCACTTACTTAAAGACACTGTTCACCCAAAAATGTTCAAGCTGTCATAAAGATATTATTCAGAGGAATGTCTTTTTATTTTATTTTTATTTTTATTTTTTTATTTTGTATTGCTCCATTGAAGAAAGAGAAGCCTCGTTCAGACTGTCAGCCCAAATCCAACTGAAATCCAAAACATTTCAATCTTAAAAATAAAACAAAAGAGCTCTTAGGGACACACAAATCAGATCTGAACAGTTGCAAAACACACTGTGGACAGTCAGTCATATAGATCGGATTCCAATCGGACTTGACCAAAAATGGGATTTGGGCTGACAGTCTGAATAAGTCAAACATGTTTGGAATGATGTAGTTTAGGACAGAAGAATCATTTCTGGGTAAACTATCCCTTTAACAAAGAGCACGGGGTGAATCTCATTATTCTCTGTGCTTTGCATGAGACTCATTAAACAAGAAAAATGTGAGTTACATTTAAAAACAACAATGAAATAATGATTAAGAAGCCCAGCAGTTAATCAGGAGCTCATTTGCTGTAGCTGTAATGTTGACTGATTCATTGAGCCGTTTCATTCGCATCAATAGAAGCGCAGAGAAACATAAGCCACGTTAAGATGCGGTTCTTGTTTCTTCTGCTTTAGAGATGACTGAACGTCTGAGCAAAGCTTTCTGCGATGCTGAGGCTTATGGGGATTCACCACACAGGATCAAGTTCTGAAATCTACAACTTCAACAAAGAGGGAAAATCCACCTGAATAAAGCTACAACTGCATCGGCTAGTGATTTAGAGCTAAACGCATTAAATTCAAACCAATCTCTGCCAAAGATGAAACAATCAGATTCCTGTAGCACATGACAATAAAATTTGCAATTGTACAAGTGAATTGAATTGCAGGTGAGCATTGACCAAAGGACACCCAGAATTGGACACAGTCAAGTTTAAGATGAAACATAATGGTTAGGTCTACACAGTCATTAGATGCAGTTAATCAAAGGCTGTTAATGCAGGTTAGTGCATGCATTCATGCAACCATAAGCAAGCAACACCAGTAACATGCAAAGTTTCAAATAAAAACACTCAGGATTCAGGTGCATCATGTACAGAAAGTGCTCAATGTGGATTTAATGGTAATATTATGATTTATCATGAGTTATCGATGATGGAAATAAATGGCTAGTCTCTGGTTGTGACTAAACCAGTCTGTTCTGCCTAACAGGGTGTATATCTGAATATCTAAATTTAAATGACCTAGGTACGAGCATCTATTGTAAAAAAATAAAAAAATAAATCACTTTGCAGCTCTTAAAAGCTTGGGCTTCCAGCGAGACGGGAACAATAACCTTGGGTGGTAAGAGCACATTTGATCTATGCAACAATGGGGACTGCTGAATTGGATTTCCCATTGTTAGACGAGCCCATTACAAGGAATTATCTCAAACGCAATCGTTCCTCTCACTGAAAGAAGCAGCAGAGCCACAGCATATTGACTTACAGTCCTAGCGAACAGATACGGCGCCACGTGAAACCATCGGAGGGTCTGAATGACATCACCCCATCATTGCTCACGTGTTGATTAAACACAAGGGACTTTATGGAGACGCTTCTGTTCTCATGACTTTGGTGCAGATTTAGTCTCTGAATCAAACTGGCACATCAGTGACACATAAGCACAGAAGATGTTTGGCTTGCTCTTTCTTCTCCTCCTCCAGAGGAGGCTGTCATGTGCAGCGAGGGCGAGACGTCACTCACGATCTTTCCGACACTTGATTTGCCTTTCAACAGTTTTCCAGGAGTAGAAACGGTTCAAGCGCTTCATCATGCTGACAGAATGAAAATAGGCCACTCTCTGATGACAAACAGACTTTTCCTAAAAAAATAAAAAATGCTAGAACATTCCATTAAAACAGACGACACTTCATGCAGCTCATGCGCGAGCAGCGAGAGAAAATGACAAAGACATTCCAAACGAAGACACATCAAACTACTGCAAAGCTTCTCTATGAGACTCTGACATCACGCTGAGCTTATGAAACTGATAAACCCTGGTGCGGATTGATGACGAGAGCACAAGTAATCTGGGATTATAATTCTGATTCAGCATGCTGTGAATGCCCGCTTTCAGGGTTGCTTGAACATTCAAAGTTTACAGTTGCCGAAAATATGACTTTTGGACTTTCTGTTATTAAAAATACAAAAGCAAGCCCAGCTCAGGTGAGAAAAAGTAAAACAAAAGTAATTTAATGTACTATCCATAAAAAAAGTAACTAAGTTAGTAACTTTGCTTAAGAAGCAAGGCTTGGATAATAGCTGTTTTAACAATTTTTGCCCTGTCTCAGTGTTATCATTTTTGTCAGAGTTCTTAGAAAAAGTTGTGCAATTACAGTTGAACACATTTTTAAATACAGCTAATTTATTAGAACATTTCAATCTGGTTTCACTGGTTATCACAGTACGGAGTCTGCTTTGATTATAGTGTTCAATGATAACTCAAAGACAGGTCTTTTTCTGTAGTGCTAGGCAAGTTTTCCTCATCATCTGCCCCAATTATTAGTGGAGTACCTCAGGGCACTATTCTGAGACCGCTTCTTTTTTATTTTTATATGCTCCCTCTGGGGGATGTTATCCGGAAACAAAATGCATTACATGGAGTAATGCAATATTGTAATGCAGTACGTTTTAAAGGTGAGTTTCCCCAACACTGTACACAACTGATATCAGTCATAACTGAGCTGTTGCACTAGCCAAAATGAGATATTAGAAAGAATAACTGAAAAATACAGTCCTGATCCATATATGATGTTTATGCACAAAAATAATATACTTGTTTTTTATACCACCGTATCAACAGGTGCCCAAAAATTATCTGTTCACTTCATTCAAGTTTATGAATGTCTGAATGTGTGTGTATTTGAATCAGTCTTCGTGTCAAATGTTTGGCTTGCGCATCTTCACAATAAAAGGCATGTTTATCAATCTAATGCAAAGTTCAGACATTTCTAAGTGTGAGTGAAGTGAACACACACATCTGCTGTGATTGAGACTCGTCTGCAGTCACTGTCAATCTCTGACCAGACGATGTTTGACGGACAGCTTGGCACAGATGATATTGAAGAGACGTCAACCAATTCAGCGCTACGAAAAAGTGATGTTTTGGAGCAATCTATTAACTGATTGTCTGTAGAAAGAACATCCATCACTGGAGCAAGAGCCACACACACAGACACATGCACAGGAGCACTAGCACAGACACGAGCACAGACAGACAGACAGACAGACAGATGCACAATCACAGCGGTGAAATGCGTCAGGGGCAGCACAGAGCACATGACTACACAGCAGCCAATCACAACGCTGCGCTGTTCAGGCATGCGACTGTTCTCATGCACACGCTCATAATTTCCAATTGCTGGGTTTCCATGGCAATGCGTGCAGAGAGACAGAGCGAGGGCCTTCAGAGCGGAAAGTTTGCAAACAAGATCCCACAATGCAACACACGAGACTGACACGACCCTCGTCTTCACAGTGCTTTGCATTTGACTTGGGTTCGCTACCATTGTCAGCACTGTTTACTGATTGACTGACATTTAGTTCTCTGAGTTTAAATTCCAAATAAAAGGAACGAGAGAAAATAAACAAAAAACACACCAACCTTCTCGCAGCTCTGAGGGTGTAAGAGGGATTGAGATGGAAAGCAGAGAAGAAAACCAGGGAAACACAGAGAGAGTAAAAAGGCCACTGCAACCATCTTCATCTGCCACAGTCTGACCTCATTCATTTACTCTAGCTTACGTTTAGCTCTTCAGTCTGCAGCTTTGTGTGGCAGTATTATTCATATACACTCCCAAATATCAAATATTGTGGCTTGGCCTTGCTCTACCCTGAGGAATTCACTTCATAAAGAAATAAACTGAAAATATCACAAGCAAACTGAGAAAACACAGACACAACACACTGTAAAGACCTTTATATTTTAGTTGTAAATCATTTAGTTAAGTGAAATTTGTTTCTATTAGTAATTTAAACACATACAAACAGACAAACAACTGAAAAAAAGACAAAAAACAATTAACAAGCACACAAACGTTTGCAATATTAGTAAAGGCATCATGCAGCACTTGATAACATTAATATCTGATTGTCTATTGATTGAGCGCATTATTCGGACCAAATATTTTGAGTGTCATCATTGACAGCGGGCTGTTTCTTTCCCGCTCATTTCTCATCGTTCCTCATTTACCTTCGTTTATTCTCTATTAAAGCCCTGGGCGGATCTTTCCGGACCAGCAGGCCGTGAGAGCTTCAGCCCAACAGCAAATATCACTAATTGAGTTTACAGAAACAATTACATGCCTGTAAACCCAATTCATTTCAAATCAATTAGCTTTTTTAATGCTTCGATTAGCCAAGAATTTTGAATTAACCCCGCTGGGAAGCACTAAAGTTAATAAAGATGGGTGTTTCTTCCGTCGAGTTCAAATTGTTCACCAGCAGAATTCATTTCTGCTTGACAAAAGGTAATAAAAACAGAAATTTGTTCTGCTTGAGACACTAAATGTCCCTCAAAGCTTAGCTTGTACTGTGTAAGATCAAACACAATGAAGCGCAGATGCGGCAGATGCACAATAACTATGCAGCGCACTACGTATACGTGTATAAGGTTGTTCAGAAGTGCTGCAGAGGCTGCTGGGTAAATTAAAGAAGCGGTCTTCACTGACATGTGAATGAAAGTGTATTACCTACGGAGTACCTACTGTGTTCCATACCTCTCACGTATAAGTTAGCAGGGGACGAGTAGCGCACGCCCTGAGAGTTAGACGCCACGCACTCGTACTTCCCCTGATCGGTCTCCTCACTGCGCTCGATCTGCAGCGCACCTGCACAGAGAGAGAGAGAGAGAGAGAGAGAGAGGGAGAGAGTGAGTGAGTGAGCCAGGCAGAGAGAGAGAAAGACACAGAGAGAGAAAGAGAGCGAGAGAGAGAGAGAGAGAGGGAGAGAGACAGACCATGAGAGAGAGACAGACAGAGAGAGAGAGAGAAACAGAGAGAGAGAGAAAGAAAGAGACAGAGAGAGAGAGATAGAGAGAGGTGAGAGAGAGAGAGTTCGATTCTGAACAGACGCACTAGATATGAGCTCCTGTTAATTGATATAAAATACTGCTGTTAATTGAGGCAAAAGCTCAGAAAAAGCCTGTGTTTTAACACTTATGGAAATATAAGAGAGAAGGGAGTACAGAAAAAGTACAGAAACGGAGAAAACGGAGCAGTAACTTTTAATGGCTTCATTGGAGGAAGCGCAGCTGTGACTGACAGCAGTGAGAGCGATCAGAGCGACTACATCCAGAACAATCATCAGTACAGCAGCGAGACTACTGCCTTCATCAACACATTACAGTACGCTATTAAGAAGATTTATATATATAATAGAAATATATTATACATTATTTTTATTAACAACAAGTACCAGCATTATATAAATCTCAACTGTCAATAACGGACGCATTCAGCGGTTGCCATGGAGATTGTTTATCCTGCACACATTAAAGGAGATAAAAGAAAAGCCTTTAAACAGACAATGCTACATGAACATCCCGAATCTCTTTATGTTGATATGACCTCTCAAGAAAAGAAGACAAATCTGATCTTCTATACAGAGAGAAGCCTCATCTGGAAAAGTGTTATTAGTCAATATTTCCCCTTCACTAAGAAGAAGGGAATCTGTAAAGGATGTCAGATCTGCATTTTTGAATCAGCTGATCACTCCTCCCATTTCCAAACCATCAATCTGTACAACAGTGGAACGGTCTTAATTCAAGGAAATGAAGCTAGTCTCCAAGCTTTTGAGAAATCATTTCCCATTTTAAAGCAGATAATTGAAGAGGAAACAGAGGGATCTGAGGAGGAGAATGAAGTGCGTCCCTACTCTCCGGTCAGCACATCTCCAGCCCCATCTGATGAACTGATCCCTGAGCAGACCACACACACTCACACACACACACAGTTATCTCCAGTGTCTTCCCCAGAAGATGGCTCTGCTAGAGATAGAGGTGTCAGAATTAAAGCAGCTCATCCTGAGCCGTCCAGATGAATTCACCATCAATAATCTCAAGGCTGAAATTAAGGAGTTACACAACATCAACATGAATCTAGAGGGCCAAATGTCAAAAATGAAAGACGACTTAATACAGAGAGAAAGAAAATTTGAGAAAAACATCCATGAGTTAAAAGAAAAGCTGAAAGAACAGACTGCAATGTGTTTAGAGCTTAAAAACAAGGACAGAGAATCTCCCAACAAGAGCTGCTCTGAGAGTAACCTGCGGCTCCATCATGAAGAGACGTCACACAGATCTGGACCTGCAGATTCACACACACCACCAGCGTCACACAGTTCTGCACCTGCAGATTCAGTGAAGGAGCGCGCTCACACACCACCAGCGTCACACAGATCTGGACCTGCAGATTCTCACACACCACCAGCGTCACACAGGACACCAGCGACTCAAGCCTCAGTGCTTCTTCTGATGGACTCCACTGGAAAGAACATTGAACCCAAGAAACTCTTCCCCAGACAGAGAGTCCTAGCGCTCCACTGCAGAAACACAGAACGCGTTCATGAACTGCTCACTCATGATGATCTCGGCAGCCCGCAGTGTGTTATCATTCACACAGGTACAAATGACCTCCATCAGTTAAATGAAGGTACAGCTAAGGCAATACATGAGATGGCAGAGAAAGCCTCACAGACATTCCCTGCTTCACATGTACTGATCTCCACCTTGCTCCCGCGGCTCGACGTCCCTCCCTCTGTGATCGATCAGATCAACCAAGAGATCCGTTACTCCTGCTCCAGTCTGCCCAACGTGCACTTAGTCCATCACAGCTCTGTAAGACCATGGCACCTGTATGACGGGCTCCACCTCAATCAGGATGGAGTCAGGATTTTTGCCAAAGCTATCAAAGATGTTGCTCTTGGACGCTTTCCAACAACCGACTACAGAGGAGCTAAAAGAAACATGAGAATGCAGCCGTCCGAGGTATCTGGACCTTCATCTCACTCAAGACCACCACGAGACTTTCACAGACATCCCAGGACTTCAGGATGGTCTCACAGACAGCAGGAGAGTCAGCTCTACACTGAAGGCCGACCCCAGCGCCGGACACCCAGCTATGCCCAGGTACTGTCCCAGCAGACGCCCCCATCATCCGCTCAGGAACTGCTCTCCATTAGTGAGGTGGGAGAAATTAAACGACTGCTAACCCTTCTCTGCAACAAAATGCTCAACTGAACTCAACTGAATTGTTATAATTGTGATTATTTTTATTATCAATTGTAGTTATTTTTACTTTATTATTATTATTGTTATTTTTTTAGTCATTATTCACAATGATTTATTTTAAACAGTTTTGACTACCTTTTTACTTCCTCTACTATTACTGTTACTTAGTTATTTTATTTATTTTATTTTTGTATGTATTTAATTTTATTTTTATTTATGAAAGGTTTTGGTTTTGGTTTTGCCCCCAGTTAAACAGCAGTATTGCTTAATCGTTGATCATATCAAAATGTTAAATATTAGCTTTTGGAATATTCAGGGTTTGTGCTCGAAAACATTTGGATTAAAGAGCACAAACACAGAATTTGTAAATAGCATCACAAATGTTGACATCCTAATTCTAACAGAAACATGGTGTAGATCAGATGTGTCCACTCAGTGTCCTTCACGTTACTCTGAAATCATAGTGCCCTCATGGAAACTCAGCTCAGTACACCGTGGTAGAGATTCTGGAGGTTTAGTCGTATGGATCAAAAATGACCTCCTCCCTTTTACATCACCAGTCCAGCAAGGCAAAAATCACATCTGGTTAAAATTGGATAAAAGCTTTGGAATTCTAGATAAAGACCTTTATATCTGTGGAATTTATATTCCTCCATCAGATTCCCCATACTATGACGATGAAGTATTCCACACTTTACAAGAAGAAATTAATCACTACCAAATTCTTGGGAAAATTTTATTATGTGGAGATTTAAATGCTCGAACTGGTTCAGAACTAGACCATATTGATAATTCAGGAGATAAACATCTGTTCACACATATACCCCAAGATCTCTTTAGTACCCTACCGAGAAGAAATAGCCAGGATACAGGAGTCAATAGACACGGGAAAGAGCTAGTCCACCTCTGTCAGACTTCAGCTCTTTATATCCTCAACGGTAGAATCAGCGGAGATTCCTGTGGACAGTTCACATATAGCTCAGATCTCGGGAACAGTGTTGTAGATTATGCTATATCAAATATAGGACCTTCCCATTTCAGTGCATTTACCGTCAAAGCTCAGTCGCCCCTGTCTGATCACAGCCAGATCAATCTCTTCATTAAAGGGGAAGACAACAAATCACGGGGAATTCAGAAAAAGCCAATTCATCTACATAAACTCAAAGCACCATATAGATGGACTCAAAGTGCTGCTGAAACATATATTAAAGCATTGAAGTCAAACGAAACTCTCAGTTCCATTACACTATTTAACAATTCAACATATGATAATAATTGGAAAGGAATACATTTAGCAATTAAACATATTAATGACATTTTTGAAAATATAGCAAAAAAGGCTAATTTAAATGAAACAACCACATATAAACACAAAAATAGAGCTAAACAAAAACCTTCTGAAAAGTGGTTTGACCATGAATGTAAAACAATAAGACAAGAGCTACGATTCATTTCAAATCAAAAACACAAAGATCCGGTCAACTTAGAGTTACGCTCTAAACACTCTCAACTCCTGAAACAATACAAAAACACAGTGAGACAGAAGAAACTGGACTATTATAACAACACACTTCAAAAGATGGAAAACTCAATTGATCAGGGTCAGTTCTGGAGCATGTGGAACAGTCTGAACAAGACAAAACCACAAGAGTTAGCCATACAAGATGGTCAGATCTGGAAGGATCACTTTGAGAAGCTCTATACACCTCAAACTGACCCTCTGAATAACCCCAACCAATTAAATGTCCTCCAAAAGTTGAATGCTCTTGAATCATGCATCAAAAACAACCAAAATCCACTAGATTATCCAATAACCCAACAAGAACTTAGTGAAAAACTGAAATCCCTCAAATGTCAGAAATCCTGTGGCCCTGACAACATAAAGAATGAGATGCTTAAAAACAGCTCCCCTGAACTGCAAACTGCATTACTCAAACTTTTTAATTTGATTTTGAGTTCAGGTGTTTTTCCTGAGGTCTGGAACACAGGATTCATCTCTCCCATCTTTAAAAGTGGAGACAAAACCGATCCTAATAACTACAGAGGGATCTGTGTAACCAGTAATTTAGGAAAAGTGTTTTGCTCTATAGTCAACTCTCGGATTTCATCTTTCTTAAAGCAACACAATGTCATCAGCAAATCTCAGATCGGCTTCCTCCCTAAACACCGAACCACTGACCATATTCACACACTACACACGCTCATAAATGAACATGTACACCAGAAGAAAGAGGGGAAAATATTTGCATGCTTTATAGATTTTAAGAAGGCTTTTGACTCTATCTGGCATAATGGACTATTTTATAAAATCATTCAAAGTGGCATAGGGGGTAAAATATATGACTTAATTAAAAACATGTATAACCAAAATAAATGTGCAGTAAAAATTGGCCAGCAAAGGACAGAGTATTTTCCTCAACAGCGAGGAGTGAGACAGGGCTGCTGTCTCAGCCCGACCTTATTTAACATCTATATCAATGAACTGGCAGATCTACTGGACCAGTCCAACAGTCCAGGACTACAATTACACGACACAGAGGTCAGATATCTACTGTATGCAGACGACTTACTAATTCTGTCTAAAACACCAGAAGGTCTCCAGAACAACCTCGACATTTTAACTAAATACTGCCAGGATTGGGCCTTAGACATCAACATCCCCAAAACTAAGATTATGATATTTCAGAAAAAGCCCAGAAATCTAGAACATAAACATCTATTCACATTAAACAACACCACACTTCAACATACTTTACAATATACTTATCTTGGTCTGGTTTTAACTCCCACTGGAAATTTCAAATTGGCAATTAAAACATTACTTATAAAAGCCCGCAGGGCACTACACGCTATACGAATGAAATTATTTAAAATAAACATCCCCATCAGAATCTGGACAAAGATCTTTGATAGTGTGATTCTGCCCATCGCCCTGTATGGAAGCGAGATCTGGGGTCCAGCGAGTAAAGACTGGAACAAACACCCTTTAGAAGCTCTGCATGTGGAGTTCTGCAGAAGCATCCTTCACGTGCACAGAAACACTCCTAATAACGCCTGCAGAGCCGAGTTAGGCCGTCTTCCCCTAAACTTCATCATTAAAAAAAGAGTTTTAAAGTTCTGGATCCACTTAAACTCTAGTTCAGAAGATTCTCTTCATTATAAAGCATTAAAAACACAAAAAAAGAATGCTCAAAAAAGTAATCTTTGTGCAATGGTGTCAGAGCTGACTAAAAAAGCACTCGATATCACCAATCCTGAAAAACATAGAAGAATCAAAGAGATTATGAATGAAGAGAAGGAGACATACATACAGTATTGGAAAGAACAAACCAAAGAGCAAAGTCGCCTCCAGTGTTATCTGAAACTCAACAGAGAGTACAGTATGCTCTCAGTCAGGAATATAACACACAGACAGTTACTGACCAAGTACAGACTGAGTGACCACCAGCTGGCCATAGAGAGAGGACGACACAGAAAGAGCTGGTTACCTAGAGAAGAGCGAGTGTGTGCCGAGTGTAGATCAGGATCAGTCGAGACGGAGGAGCACTTCCTCCTCCACTGTGATAAATACAAATCTCTGAGAGACTCACTGTACAGTCAAATACAGCACAACACTCCTGAGCTCCAGTCACTCAGTGAACATGACAAATTAAAAATATTACTTGGTGAAGGACCTGCTTCCTCTGTGGTAGCACATTATATTTACAAATGCCACAAACTAAGAGGTAAAGAGTGAACACATCTACATTAGAAGTACCATCAATGTTTATGAAAATGTATATAGATTTATTTTGCATGTATTTTATTCTATTTTTTTTTTTTTTTTTTTTTTTTTTTTTTTTTCTTATGGATATATATGAATTTTTGTTTTGTTTGTTTCTATTCTGCTATGTACAATGCTTTGGCAATATGTACCTTTGTATGTCATGCCAATAAAGCAATATGAATTGAATTGAATTGAATTGAGATAGAGAGAGAGAGAAAGATAGACATACATGGGTCAGTCAGACAAACGTAAGACGGAGGAGAGGAGGAGAAAATGAGAAGTAAGGAAAAAAGGGGGAGAGAAAACAAAAGTCATTAATATTTACAATCACAACAAGTGTCATGATACTTTACAAACCTTCCTCATATGGGAGGCTGTTTGAGACAAAACCCATTGAAAAACTTGCAATTCACATTGAAAACGTCCCAAGGTTACGAATGTAACCCTAGTTCCTTGATGGAATGAGATGCTGCGTCGAACACTTTGGGGGAAAGCATTTGGCAAGACCGACTCTGAATATTGTGTGCAATCTGTCCAATGGAAGGGCGTGAAGTCACAGGGGGGTTGACGTAGCGACCAGGAAGCTATAAAGGCACGTGCCGCGCAGCTGGCTTCAGCTTTTGAGTAGGGAAGCAAGCGCTGGCAGGGTGCTGGGAGCATGGCGACACAGCATCTCATTCCTTCAAGGAACTAGGGTTACATTCGTAACCTTGGGACGTTACTCTTCAGGAACTCGAGCTGCGTCGAACGCTTTGGGGAACGATGTGCCCATGCTGCCAGACTTTCAAAACCTGGCCTAGTGTGTGTCCGAAGAGAACCGGTAAGGGGAGAGAAAACAGAAGAGCCAGGAGTGGCTCGCATATCTAGATCATAGAATCTGACAAATGTAGAAGGCGTGGACCATCCCGCAGCGTTGCAGATGTCCAAGAGGGACACACCTGCTAAGAAGGCCTTAGAGGACACCATACCCCGAGTAGAGTGAGCCTTGACTCCCAAAGCAGGGGGAAGACCAGAGGACTACAGATACGTTGATAGCCTCGACTATCCAACAACTTAGGGTCTGCTTAGAGGCAGGAAAATCCTTTTTAGGAGGACCGTAGCAAACAAGCAATTGGTCTGATTTTCTCCACATGGCAGCTCTGTATGTGTCCAGCGCTCGAACTGGACACATACAATTTAGCTTTTCCTGGTCTGGCTCCCGAAAGGGAGGAGGGAAGAAGGCCTGCAGTACTACAGGTTGTGGTGTGACAGAGGGAACTTTTAGGAACATAACCCGCTCGAGGGTATAAAAATGCTTTGGCCATACCAGGGGCAAAGTCTAAGTGGGTAGGGGCCACCGAGAGGGCCTGAAGATCTCCAACTCTCTTTTAGCCAATAACAAGGCAGTCTTAAGACTCGGATGTCTATCTGAGATATCATGTATTGGCTCAAATGGAGCTTTACAAAGAGCCTGTAAAACCACAACCAAGTCCCAGGGGGGGACACGGAACCGTACTGGAGGCCTCTGCCTTAACTTCAGCGCCCCCACGGAGGAAACGTGTAACTAGGGGGTGTCTACCCACTTATTGATCATTGAAAGGGACATGGTAAGCAGCAATGGCCACCACGTACATGTAAGGTGGAGTGAGTAAACCCCGCAGAGAGCCTATCTTGGAGAAACTCAAGAACTGTACCAACTGGGCAGTTAACTGGGTCAAGCTGGCAGCATCTGCACCATGAGGTGAAGAGCTTCCACCTCAGGGCGTACAGTTTCCTCGTAGAGGGAGCTCTGGATTGGAGGAGGGTCTCAATAACCTCGGTTGAGAGACCGGAAGCTATGAACTGTGCCCCCTCAGGGGCCACACCCACAACTTCCACAACTCCGGGGCGAGGGTGAATTATTTTGCCCTGCCCCTGAGAGAGTAGATCTGTCCTGATTGGAATCTCTGATGGAGAGCCGTCGAGGAGAGAGATCAGACCTGCGAACCAAACTCGGCCCGGCCAGAACAGGGCTACTAACAACAGAGGGACCCCATCCTGGCGTGCTCTTGCCAGAAAGGAATACAGATGAAACCTCGGGCAGGTCTGTACCATAGCGTCCAGTCCCAGAGGAGCTGGATGAACTAGAGAGAGCCAGAGGGGAAATTGCAATGTCTCCTGAGTCGCAAATAAGTCTACCTGGGCTTTGCCAAATATTTCCCATATCTGCTCCACCACCTCGGGGTGAAGCATCCATTCCCCAGGCCTCAGCCCCTGTTTCGACAGCATGTCTGCTCCCACATTCAATCTCCCAGGAATATATACTGCTCTTAACAAGAGGAGTTTGCCCTGGGACCACAGAAGGATCTGGTGTGCCAACTTGTACAAGGGGCGCGAACGCAGACCTCCCTGGAGATTGATATAAGAGACCAACGATGTGTTGTTGGTGCGTACCAACACATGGTGCCCTCTCAGGTCTAAGAGCAAATATTTTAATGCTTGATACACAGCTAGCATTTCTAGACAATTGATATTCCATGTCAGATGGCGACCGCTCCACAGACCGCGGGCAGGGTGGCCACTCATGACAGCACCCCACATGTATGCGCAAGTGATCACTGTATGCGCATGTGTTTCACATGTATGTGCAAGTGTATCACATGTATATGCGCAAGTGTTTCAAAGTGTATCGCAAGTTTTCAGTGGGTTTCATCTCAAACGGCCTCCCATACCCACATGTTTAACATGCTCAATAGCTTCATATTCTACACACGACACAAACACACAACTTTTGACAGTCATTTGTTTATTTATATATAGCGCTTTATACAATGGAATGCAATAATTAGTTACAGTTATAATACAGTTAAGTTCCCATTTATGTTTACCATAGGAAAATATATTTGTATTGAAAACTTAAATAAATAAAAAGACAGACATACTTGGAGATGTGAGATTATTTATTGATAGTTTAAGCCATCAGCCTGCAACATTTAGCCTAATAATTATAATCCTGTTTCACAGCAGGCTTCACAGTGAAAAACTACATTACCCATGATGCTGTGCAGAACATTCCACCAATCAGAGTCTTGCCAAGAGAGCTTGCAGGGAAGCGTTGTGAATTATGTAATTGAGTCTCACTTGTCAAATTACTTAAGGATTATAGACTTGTATCTTTATCATTTTGTCCAGTTATCAAATACCTTTTCTGCTTCAAATCAAAGTTTCTAATGTTGTGATTCACCTTGTAACTTGTTGGTTTGTTTATAACGCATAAATGTTTTTTTTTTTTAATCCCTCTGGGAAAATGAATGGAAAAATACTTCTGGAACCAAGGCCACTGAAGAAGTAGACCATAGCCCTCGATACTGACTGTCTCAAAACCGCTTCACAGTAATGAACAGGAATTTTACAGTTAATTTTATAAAATGAATTCTATGTCTGCTTCACATGAAGTCACCACAGAGGAACTCCAATGATGTCACCTTCAGTCTCAGCACACGACTGATGAGAGAACGGGCGAAATGGTAATGGAAATAATTGTGCTCAGAGACTCCAGGACATCACAAATGCAGCCAATCAGAGAGAAGAGAGAGACTGAGCTGTGAAATATACCAACACATGCAGACACGATCAGAAGATGGAGGCCGGTGTCTCTGTGCGGCTGAGACTGACTCAGCGTTCTGAGCGATTCACTCGCGGGTTTGTCATGTGCTCAGGATTCACTGACGGCCCTTAAACACAGTGTGTGTGAAAGACACGGTGACCTTCAGCCTGACACACACACACACACACACACACGCACACACACACACTCACGCACACACACACACTTTGAATCTCAGTCGAATCTTCACGTGTTTATCTTTCTCTCTGTTCGATGGATTTCTGCTGCTGCAAACAGAAGCTGAATATAATCAGAGCAGGAGAACGAGGGAGAAACGACAGAAGAGCACACACAGAGCAGACACCACAGAAGCACCGCACAGCATCATGGGAACTCGGAGCCAGGGACAAACAGAGATCAGGGCAGAGGGAGACGAGGTGAGCGGATGAAACATGACGTTTCATTCATGCTTTTAACTAGCCATCGATCAATGATGATACAGATCTACAGGAGAAGCACACGCCGCTCTCTAATCAAAGTCCCTTTCGAGGAAAGTCTGTTCACTCTGCCCCATAAAAATGGTCAAAATACTGTTAAAAAGCTTATTTTTCATGAACACATTCAGTGCCCAAAATGAAGGCTTTTTCAAACCTGCTGTGTTAAACTAAAATACAGACGCAGTCTAATGATGAAGCTGTTTCTCCTTTATATCAGAGCTATTCAGAAACACATGAGAGTCAGTGAAACCAACAAGAGAGTTCTGGATCAATAACTTCATCCCAGATGAACATCTGATGCTGTTATTAGACACAGGTGAGTTTGGGTTTGATTTGAATCAGTGCATCAGATTATTCAATCCCATGAAACTACAGATCACTTTGAAACACCCTAACAGATATCATTTAAAACTGGCATTACTTTCTTTCTTCTGCAGATCACAAAAGAAGATATTTTGAAGCATGTTGTAACCAAACAGTTTTGGTTCCCATTGAGTTCCATTATATAGACAAAAAATTGGGTGGAAGTCAATGAATGCTTCAAAAATCTTCTTTTGTGATCTGCAGAAGAAAGAAAGTCTTTGTAACTGGTTTATTACGACATGAGGATGAGTTAAAGATTATTAACTGAACTACTACAGAATGTACAACCAAACTGATTCTGCAGACCAGCAAATGAAATGCTATTTCGGATTAATTCTGAACTGTTTCTGGAGTCTGCACTAAAACAGGTGCCGGTGTGTTTCGCTGTGGAGCGTCTCGAGCGGATCGGAGCTCGGCTTCACCGGTCAATAGGGAACAGGTGCAGGGATCGAGATCAGGTTCGTTAGGAGGGTCGGGGGGGTTTACCGGGGGATGACATGAGCGGGGCACTGAACATATGATCAAACCGTGGGAGTAAAGGAGGAGCTTGGTTGGTCTAGAAAAAAATCAAGATACTCACCAAAGACTCCTGAGAAAAACACACCGAACACACAACGAGAAAAAAAACACACAACGAAAGCTTTGAGTGACAGCGGCGCAAACACACTTCATCACAACACTCACACAGCAGACCGATTATATATTAGTACTATATAATCTTATAGATCATATACATTAATCATACGATTAGATTTATGTATATGTATAAGCGAGGGGTAATGTACAGTCAGCACACAAACCCTGTACATGTTCCTGCTTATTCCACCACTACTTACCAAATAAATCAAAACACTGATCGAAGCATAAATGATTTTATCGAGTGAGTGTGAAGTGATACGAGAGACGAGAAACTAGCACAGCGATGAAGGAAATCAACAAACGCCATTATTTATATATCTGATCAATCACAGCTCCAGAGCGATGCATCGTTAACAGATGAATATATTAAACACGCTTAATGGTTAATCAGAAACACACAGGGTGAATTCAGCCATTAAGTGTATGTTCTTCAATTAGTCTAAAAATCAGCGTTAGATTCATGCTAAACTAGTACAAGATTAATCATAGTTTAAAAGCAACACCAACTGTAAATCTTCTCCCATATTCATCCTGAGCTGATTTACAGTACACACATTTCTGTCATGTGATTTACAGTCATCCAATCAAACTCTCCGAGCTCCCGGCTGTGTTTAAAATCTCAAAGTAAGTGGTCATTTCAGAAATGACGGCCTGTCCAAACACCGGCTCTCTTCAGCAGCTGCTGTACTCGAGAGGAGACCTCTGTCTGCGTTAGCTGCTAATCTCACAATCACTGCCTTCATTCAGTCGACGCTGAAGAGTCCCGGCCTCATCATCAGAGCGCATCTGAAACCCTTCATACGAGAGGCTTCTCATGAGAAGAGAGAGTCTCTGAAGTATCTGTCGTACCTGATCGCAGCTGCTTGATCCGGCCCTGGCTGAGCGCCGGCTCCACGGGCAGGAAGTCCTTGAACCAGGAGATCTCGGGATCGGGAATCCCGCTGGCGGCGCACAGCATGGTCGCGGTCCGGGTTCGCTCCACCACCTTCAGCTGCGGACCCATGTCGATG
>NC_068372.1:31120091-31140091 GCF_023724105.1 Carassius gibelio
TTACGCACCAGCTGAGGGCAAACACACATCAGAGCTGATCAGGACAGAAAAAAAAGATGCATCCACTGCAATATAAAATACATTTGGAGGAAATTCTGATTGATGTGTTTGGATAATAATGATGATGATGATGATGATCATGAAGAATGTCTCACCTCTGATGATGGACAGTTTGGAGGTCACGGCGATTTCACCTTCAGTGTTTTTGGCGACACATTCGTAAACGTTTTCGTCCCGCGGCGCTCTGAGCGGTTGGATACGCAGCACTGCTCCCGCCCCTTCATCAAACTCTATGGTCTGGACCAATGAGAGAGCAGCATGAGCACACATCCACCAATCACAGCAGAGTGACATGAGTCAGCAAGCAGACAGACAGTTATTAAAGATCAAACCGGAGAAGAGGAAGTAGAATTACATTCAGATTCAGAATCCCACAGCAGGTGAAACAACAGCTAACACATTTTAACACATTTCATTAAATTGATTTCCATCACAACCTTTATCCGACTGAATAACTGAACTGATCAAAATGGAGACGCCACATAACAGTAATTCAGCAGTATTTACAGTCTAACAGGTTAATTTGAGATCATCTCAACACATGAATCCAGTGAGGAATGAAGCACACACACACACACACACACACACACACACACAGGAAGTGACCTGCAGTGTGAAGTCATGTTCACCAAATCAAAGCGTTCCACATTCAGGAAGAGCTCTGTGGCTGAACTTTGGTCTCATAATCTAAACTCATTTATGCTTCCGTCAGCTTATTTCACGTGTTTGTTCCTGTGGCTCAGTGGTAGAGCACTGCGTTGGCAGACTAAAAGGTTGTGGGTTTAATTCCCCGGGGACACACATACTTGTAAAAATATTTGTAGCCTGAATGCACTGTAAGTTGCTTTGGATAAAAGCGTCTGCTAAATGCTTAAATGTGATTGACACGGACTTCAGGCGTGAACAGAGGCCGTTCCCTGCACTAACACACTCTTCTTCTGCTGTTTCAGTGACTGTACAGGAACAAAGGCTTCTGCTCTGCTCATTAGCATCTCATTTGCATATTCATGAGAACAGATTAGTTCAAATCCCCTCCTGTTTGGTCACAAAAGTGTAGAATAAAGGCTCTCCCTCACCATCTGAGGACGCAGGTGTACACACACGCACACACACACACACACACACACACACACACACACACACACACACACAGACACACACAGACTCTATCTCTCTCTCTCTCTCTCTCTCTCTCACACACACACACACACACACACAGACTCTCTCTCTCTCTCTCACACACACACACACACACACTCTCTCTCTCTCTCTCTCTCTCTCTCTCTCTCACACACACACACCACAAATCCTAATCCTAACCTCTATTTTCTTTCTAGATAAAATTTTCTTCTCCCTAACTCTAAACCTGCCCCTCACATTTTTATTTTATTTTGCTTGTTGTGCCTTTTTTTTAGCTATTAAATTAAATGTTGTTTAATATGTTTTAACTTTAAATAAAGAGGCAAAAGCAGGTATACACAGAACCTAAAGGATAAAGATGGTCCAAAGACAATAAGACGTTGTGCAGCTCAAGCTGTGGAGAAACAGTCTTTACATTGCCTTTCTTTATTTAATAATGAATCTGTTATATCTGTATGTATATATATATATATGTTTTTACCATATACATAGTATTTATGCATTTTTATCACAGCACTGTCCATCTGTGAAGGATGTAGCTGTCAATCACACACAGCTGTTAGCCAATCACAGCAGTGGGCGTTTCCTTCCGAGTCTATGATTTATGGAGCCAGAAGAGTCTCAATAAAGATAAATGCACACACTACAGTCAGATATGCACACATCCCCCCACGTGGGGTGCATTCTTGTGATTGGCTAAAACAAGGGAGATATCTGATTGGTTGCAGATCATTCCCTGTTTAAAAAAAAGCATTTGTGTGTCGAGCCAAGTCAGGGGAGTCTCAAAATTCACACACAAATGCAGTGAAGTTCACAGACCGCAAGCAGTTTGTGAATCAAGATATATGTGTGTGTGCATCAGAAATACATTTCTGAATCTTGTCCTGTGCATTTGTGAATCTTGTCCTGTGCATTTGTGAATCTTGAGTGCATTTGTAAATGTTGTTTGCATTTCTGAATTGTGTGTGTATTTCTGATTTTTGTGTGCATTTGTGAATTTTGTGCGCATTTGTGCATCTTGTGTGTGTATTTATGAATCATGTGTATGCATCTATGAATCCTGTGTGTTCATATGTGAATGTAGTGTGTGCATTTATCTTTATTGAGACTCTTCTGGCTCCATAATGATTGGCCAGAGTGCTCTGATGAGGGGCTCAGTACAGGACAAAAAATAAACTATTACTTCTAAAATGTGTTATTTGATGCACATTTTGATAACATTATAAGTGGACCTCAGAGAACAGTAGAAAATAATAAAAATGGCAGTTCATGACCCCTTTAATGTCAAGCACACAAAACAGGGTCAAAGCGCACGTGTACTGCTACTGAATGAGACAGGCATAAGAGATCTATATTTGTTTTATACTCTCATTCTGTCCCGAGTACAGGTGCATTTCAAGGATTGTTTGGAGTGAGAGGATATTCTAGTATTTATAATGTTTGTAAACGTTTAATTTTCTGCTCATTAATGCTTCATGTCCTGCAGCAGATGGACACACCTATATTTTAATTTTTTTATAAGATTGAACCCCATGTTACTCGGCTGTAGTGTGAACTAAAGTCCGGTTTCAGTTGGACTCTGGTCACTGAGTGATCTGATGCTCTTGCTGTGGTGTGTTTCTCACCTCGATCCTCTGAGAATTCACTTTCTTGCCCTTTTTGTTCCAGAACACCTGAGGCTTGGGGTCGCCTGCGGCCAGACACACGAACGACACGACTCCGCCGGACACACCGATCTGATCCGTGGGAATCTTAGTGAACCTCGGAGCCACTGCAACACAAACACAAGTGTGTTACTGACGTCACGGTCAGAGCTGCTGCTCCATTTCCCTGGCTTTGTGTTAAACTTACAGCCGCTGTGTGATCAGAAACACTCCTGTCTTCACAGATGATGGGCTTAGAACAGATGCCATTTAAACATACTCTGAGATGAGGTGGATTGTCCGATACAAACAAACATGACTTGATTTCAGAAAGCCCATTTAAATTAGACTGAACACATTTTGTCCATACATTTCAGCACTGAAAGGATTAGATGCAAGGAGCAATGCATTCTGGGAGAACGGACCAAGTCAAATCCAGATTGTGTCAAAGCAGCTTCACAGTGATAAACAACGGTAATGCAACTCAAGCTGATGTCTTAAATATTTCCCTTAAATATAACACACACGAACACGTATGAACACACAAGAACACACACATAAACACACACACACACACACACACAAACACGCATGAACCCACATACACCCACAAAACGCATGAGAACACACACACACACACACACACACACAAACACATTCACACATGAACACACAAGAACTCTCATGAATATACACACGAACGAACATGCATGAACACACAAGAACACACATGAACACACACACAAAAACACAGGAACACGCATAAACACACACACATACACAAGAACACGCATGAACACACACGAATACACACACAAACATATACATACACGAACATGCATGAACACACACACACACACACACACACACGAACATGCATGAACACACACACACACACACACGAACACGCATGAATACAGACAAACACGCATGAACACACACATACGTATAGAAGCATGACTTCTGTGTACCGTTACACCTCTACTTTTAAGTGACGTCTGAATCAATGCAATCAATATAACTGCATTTCCAAACAATAAAAAATTCTCAAATCTGTGCTGAACTCGTAAATCCATGTAAAACATTTTAATGAATCTTTGGTGACATGATATAAAATGGCCTCCTCAGTCACACTGATTGTAGTACAGCTGCGCTTTCTTTATTCTAGAATTATTTTTTGTAAGAGAGGATTCACTTTCATTCCAGTGTCCAGCAGACACAAATATTTCTGTTTTAATAATTCATTACAGTAAAATATCATCAGCCTCTGCTTAGTTTCCATGACGACATCCCATCATAAAGGACATGCATTGTTACCATACCAACAACAGCCTGTTAGAGCACATGGAGACCTACATAAAGAGTCACAGGAGTTCTGCAGGAAGATGAAGAAGAACAGCAGCAGGGAGCGGAGAGGAACTCTGCCCCAGACAGCCATGACCCTCGACTGACGTCCAGACGCACTGCAGACAGAGAGAGAAACACTCAACAGCAGCGCAGAAACACAACACACACACAGATGGGAGGCCGTTTGAGGCAAACCCATTGAAAACTTGTGATATACACTGAAACACTTGTGTGTAAAAGTGAATAACTTGCGATACACACTGAAACACTTGCGATACACACTGAAACACTTGCGATTCACACCGAAACACCTGCGATACACACCGAAACACCTGCGATACACACCGAAACACTTGCGATACACACTGAAACACTTGCGATACACACTGAAACACTTGCGATACACACTGAAACACTTGCTATACACATTGAAACACTTGCGATACACACTGAAACACTTGCGATACACACTGAAACACTTGCTATACACATTGAAACACCTGCGATACACACCGAAACACCTGCGATACACACTGAAACACTTGCGATACACACTGAAACACATGTGATACACACTGAAACACTTGCGATACTCACTGAAACACTTGCGATTCACACTGAAACACTTGCGATACTCACTGAAACACTTGCGATACACACTGAAACACTTGCGATACACACTGAAACACTTGCTATACACACCGAAACACCTGCGATACACACCGAAACACCTGCGATACACACTGAAACACTTGCGATACACATCGAAACACCTGCGATACACACTGAAACACTTGCGATACACACTGAAACACTTGCGATACACACTGAAACACCTGCGATACACACTGAAACACTTGCGATACACACCGAAACACTTGCGATACACACTGAAACACTTGCGATTCACACTGAAACACTTGCGATACACACTGAAACACTTGCGATACACACTGAAACACTTGCGATACACACTGAAACACTTGCGATACACATTGAAACACCTGCGATACACACTGAAACACTTGCGATACACACTGAAACACTTGCGATACACACTGAAACACATGCGATACACACTGAAACACCTGCGATACACACTGAAACACTTGCGATACACACTGAAACACTTGCGATACACACTGAAACACTTGCCATACACACTGAAACACTTGCGATACACACTGAAACACTTGCGATTCACACTGAAACACTTGCGATTCACACTGAAACACCTGCGGTACACACTGAAACACTTGCGATACACACTGAAACACTTGCCATACACACTGAAACACTTGCAATACACACTGAAACACTTGCGATACACACTGAAACACTTGCGATTCACACTGAAACACTTGCGATTCACACTGAAACACTTGATATACACACTGAAACACTTGATATACACACCGAAACACTTGCGATACACACCGAAACACCTGCGATACACACCGAAACACCTGCGATACACACCGAAACACCTGCGATACACACCGAAACACTTGCGATACACACTGAAACACTTGCGATACACACTGAAACACTTGCGATACACACCGAAACACCTGCGATACACACCGAAACACCTGCGATACACACCGAAACACCTGCGGTACACACCGAAACACCTGCGCTACACACCGAAACACTTGCGATACACACCGAAACACTTGCGATACACACCGAAACACCTGCGATACACACCGAAACACTTGCGATACACACTGAAACACTTGCGATACACACTGAAACACTTGCCATACACACTGAAACACTTGCGATACACACTGAAACACTTGCGATACACACTGAAACACTTGCGATACACACTGAAACACTTGCGATACACACTGAAACACTTGCGATACACACTGAAACACTTGCGATTCACACTGAAACACATGCGATACACACTGAAACACTTGCGATACACACTGAAACACCTGTGGTACACACTGAAACACTTGATATACACACTGAAAGTGTTTCAGTGTGTATCGCAAGTGTTTCAATGTGTAAGTTTCCAATGGGTTTCACCTCAAACGGCCTCCAATACACACACACTCTTACATGCACATTCTCTCTCTCTCTCTAACACACACACTCTCACACACACACACACACACACACACACTCTCTCTCACACACACACACACTCACACACACACTCTCTCTCTCTCTCTCACACACACATACACACATTTTCTTTAAGTCCTGAGTTTCCTGTCAGTGAAAAAACAAAGCAGAATCGATGGATGCAGAGTCTGTTGTTGATGGTCATGTTCTTGATATATGCAGCAAGTTAATGAAATACAGTAAAATATATATATATATATAATTTTCCGTCATTTCTGCATGATCATTTGATTTGCCATGTTGCATTTGTTGGGAATCTGGGAAAATTGCATTTCTTTCATTTTAAATCTTACATCATTGAAAAATATACTACAAATAATCTTACATTAATATTTGTGAAAACATATAACACAAATAATTCTGCAGCTCATTTTGGACCATATTGTATTTTTATGGCACATGACTGGAGTGGATCATCGCTGCGAGTATTTCTGGGTCTCATGCAGTCGCGGCTCATTACTGCGATATACAACGGGTGTTTAATACAGTTGATGCTTTTTTGGTCTGTTGATAAGAACAAACATGCACTCAAACAGACGAGAGTAAAGTGCTGCTGTTCACAGCCATCATCTCACCATCACTCCACTCCTGCACAGATGGATGTTTTACGAGAGAACCCATTAATTATTGAAAAGCTTCCCAGGCATTGTGCGTTTTACTCTCGTCCTTCACGTTAAGTGCAGTGTGGACCGCCGTCTTCCGGGAGCGATGCAGCACAGACTCGCAAAACATCCACAGCCAGGAGGCAATATTTACTCTGAAAAATCGATTATTCCCATCCAGGGCTGCATGCAGGTGTGCGGCGATCTGATATCAATCGGCTCCTCATTACCTGCACGATTTGTTTTTCACACTCAGATAATAACAGAAGACAGATCCGCACACATGCTAATCTCATTTATGAGCAGCACTAACATTTGAGATGCTAAAATACAACACTGAATTCACAGCTGAACTGAGGAGCGAGTCTGGCCTCATCACTAGAGTAAAAACACTCAGTAATCTCCTCGAGCGGGTAATCGCTCCATCCGTTGAGTGTCTGATTGCAGCGTGTCGACCGTCCAGCCAATCGCTCGGGTCACAACCCGCTTACGTCCTGCCAGATGTTGAGTGGCTCCACAAACACAGTTCAACACGGGATCATCAAACAGCAGCTAAAGACCAGCACGAGCATATGCTGACAGAACGAGCTGTGTTTTAACTGTTCAAATACACCGTTACTTCTAAACTGCTTGGTGCAGAATGTGGCTAATGCCTTCACAGGAGATCTCAGAGGTGTTGCTAAATGCATGCAAATGTGCAACTAATATGCAGATGGAATCCACACTGTCAGGTCATCAACAGTAAAGTGTTAAACAAACACACTTCTGGAAAAGAGTTTATTTCCTTCGCTTGAGGAAACGACTGAGGAAGAGTTGGGCTTTGCTGTCAGGCCTGTCAGAGTTCAATCAAGACACCTTCACAGATCCATGACACGCTCCAGAAGAGACAAGTCCAAAAATAGAGGAAGTGAAGGCATGTTAATATCCAGCATACACACACACACACACACACACACAGATGACAGATACTCACCGCACTCGTTTCTCTTTTTTCTAGATGTGTTTGAGCTTCATGACCTGGTTTTCATAATCCTCAGTGGTCTGATCCTGTATTCCTGCAACCAGACAGCACATGGAAGAACAAATATTAAATGATATTTAAATAAACAAATATTATATAACAAATAGGAAGGTGTGCCTAATAATGTGGTGACACCATGCCTTACACTGATTTTACCACGAGAAAGAGCTATTCTCACACAACATGATCTGTCTGAACTTCACAATGTTAGGAAATAACAACACTCATGTCTTTTAAAATCTGAACTGTCTCCTTAAATCATTCTGTTATATTCCTGTTTATTTCTGTGAAATATTTGTTTTCATATAAAGCACTACAGAAATAAATGTGACTTGACTTGAGCATTTGACTGTATTGTTGGAGACTAGTTGAGTTTGCTAAAAGAGCGTCTAAACAGCTGTTTGTTGATCTATTCGTTAACATTAACCCATGCATGTGAATCCAACGGGAAGCCGCTTCAGATTATATATTCTGAAGACAAATGTGGTGTATTTTCCCAGAATACCCTGCAGTAATTAACAATTAGAGTACAACAAGATATAATATCATATAGTTCTGTCTTTCTGTCATCAACATCAGCTTCCAAACCGGAAGACTCCAGCTTTCTGTATCTGAAGCTGTTTCTTATCTGTGCTGCATCGAGGCGTATCTTGTCTTACTGTTGCCTAGTCAACCACCTCTGCCCCTCTCTCTCGCTCTCTCTATCTCTCTCTCTCTCTCTCTCTCTCTATTTCTCTGTCTGTCTCTCTCTCGCTCTCTCTTTCTCTCTCTCTCTCTCTCTCTCTGTCTCTCTCTCTCTATCTCTCTGTCTGTCTCTCTCTCTCTCTCTCGCTCTCTCTCTCTCTCTCTCTGTCTCTCTCTCTCTCTCTCTCTCTCTCTCTCTCTGTCTCTCTGTCCCTCTCTCTCTGCAGTGTCTTCATCACTGCTGGCTGTGTTTGCAGATCCACGGATCAGACCAGCGCCGCTGGGAATATGGTATCTATGGCAACCGACCAAACCAGCCAGCAGATGTGATTGGTGTCATGTGACCCTGAGCTCTGAGTCTGAGGTCACTGATGCCATACATTGCCTAATATATTGCTATTAAAAATCCAAATGCATGCAAAAATCGTCTAAGGTTATGTATATAACCCTGGTTCCTCGAAGGAACGAGACGCTGCGTCGAGGATGCTTTGGGGAATACCTCCAGCCTGAATAATGTGTGTAATCAGTCCAATGGATGGGCGAGACGTCATAGGCGGGTAATGTCAGAGACCAGGAAGCAAAAAAACATGATCTGAGAAAAACAGGTAACCAGCCTCATGAGTCTTGACCCCCAGGAGAGGTGAGATCAGAGGACTTGAGGCTTAGGATAGCATCCTGATCACCACTTAGCATTAGCTTCTTCTGGCCAGAGGCTTCAGCCTCAGCGCACCATGGAGGAAACATGTAACCAGAGGGTTCCTGCACACTGACTGGCCACCGAGAGGGGTGTGGTAGGCCACCATGGCTGCCATGTAGACATTCAGGGTGGAGTGGGTCAACTCTGCGGAGAGCCTGCAGGAATTCCAGCACTGTACCAACCGGGCAGTTAACTGGGTCCAGCTGCGGTGTCCGCAACCAGAAGTGAAAAGCTTCCACTTTGAGGCATACAGTTTCCTCGTTGAGGGAGCTCTGGATTGGAGAATGGTCTCAACCACCTCGGTTGAGAGATTGGAAGCTAAGAGTTGTTCTTCCTCAGAGACCACATCTACAGACTCTAAGCTCCATGCATGGGCACACCCTTCGCCTGTGAGAGGAGATCTCTCCTGACGGGAACCTCCCATAGAGTGCCATCAAAAAGAGAAATCAGGCCCAGGAAACATAACCAGCCCGGCCAGAACAAGGCTACTAACAGCAGCCGGACTCCATCCCGGAGCACTCTCTCCAGAACTGTACAGATGAAGCCTCGGCCACGGCTGTAGCATGGTGTGTCCCAGTGGAGTTAGAGGAAGCCAGAGGGGACAGTGTGATGTCTCTCGAGTTGCAAACAGTTCCACCCGAGTCTGGCCAACCTCTCCAACTCTGCTTCATCACCTCGGTGTGAAGCCGCCATTCCCTGGTCCTCGGCCTCTGCCTCAACAGGATGTCTGCTCCTTTATTAAGATGCCCAGGAATGTGGAATGCTCTCAGCGAGAGGAGTTCACCCTGGGACCACACAAGGATCTGTTACACTAGTTTGTATAAACAGCCTGAGCGCAGAACTCCTTGGTGTTTAATAACCCTACTGCTGTATTGTTGGTGCACAGCAACACGGTGACCTCTTAGGTCTGGGACAAAGTAATGTAATGCTTGAAGCACAGCCAGCATCCTCAGGCAGATGACATGCCATGTCAGATGGCAGCCACTCCACAGACCGCGGGCAGGGTTATCACTCATGACCGCACCCCAGCTGGTGAGGGACGTGTCCGTCGCTAGCATACACGGCGACAAGGAGCTCTCAGCACCGGGCCCTGAGACAAGAACCAAGGTTTTCTCCACATGCCTAAGGCACGTAGGCATGTCTAAGGCACCACTGCATGACCTTTAGCATGTGAAGTGGGTTTCCCCTTGGGGAGAACCCCTTGGTCTTGAGCCTCCACTGTAGGGGTCTCATGTACAGCAGTCCAAAAGCATTCATGTTGGACGCAGCTGCCATCAGACCCAGCAATCTCCGAGAATGCTTGAGAGTGAGTGTCTGAGAGGGACTGCAGAGTCGACTCGATCTGAGCACGTGACATACGTGCCTGCATCGTGGTCAAATCCCACACCATTCCCAGATAAGTGGTTCTTTGTACTGGAGAAAACACACTTTCCTTGGCATTAAGTCTTAACCCCAGCTCTTTCATGTGAGCGAGAACGACACATCGATGCCGAACCGTCATCTGCTCCGATTGAGCTAATATTAACCAATCGTCAATGTGGTTGAGTCGTGAAAGTGTGGGGTGAAAGTGCAAGGCCAGAGGAAGATCCATATTGGTAAGCTTTTGCCCTCAAAAACAAACCTCAGGAACCTCAGATGAAGAAGGATGGAGATGAGTGCATCTTTTTGATAGATCGTGACACACCAGTCCTCGGACTTGGCCTGTGCAAGTGTGCTGAACTTCAGTCCCTTGACTGAGAGGTTCAAAAAGCGCAGATCTTAAAAAGGACACAACACCTAATCCTTCCTCGGAACAGTGAAGTACCGGCTGTAGGACCTGGACTCTGCAACCCAAGGAGGGACCACCTCGATGGCCTCCGTCCTCAGAGAGAGTCTACTTCTGTTCCATTACCAGAGCCTGCTTGGGGCCCAGCAGAACTAGATTCTGTGGTCTCTCACTACAGTGTGCAGGACCCACTGAGACACATTTGGCATGCTGCCAAATAGTCTACTAAGGGAATCAGCCTCTCAAGACTGGCCTCTGGTGCTCCTAGAACCTCTGGAAACCTCCCAGGAGGTCGCAAGCCTCTTAGCACCGCTACGTTTCCGGGCGGTATCTGAGAGAAGCACTCGCTGGAGATCGCTGCGCCCTGGAACACCGGCAGGGATGGCAGAACGATCTCCTGAGGGCACTGAAGAGAGACGGGCACTCTGTAATGTGGTGTACACCACTCTTCCACAGAGGGAGCTGGCCCTCAAAACATCCTAGGCAGAACCACTTTCCACTAGAACCCTTCGTCCTGGGAGCACCACTCTAACGTCTGCGGAGTGCAAAAGTGACACTGCTGGCACTAGGGGCTGGAACACGGCTGGGACTGTCCTGCCCAGCAGCCCCTGACCTTGCCCTGACTTCCACAACCTCCTCAGAGGAAGAGCGGTAAACACGTGTTCTCACACAAGAAATTACATCCCAAGAGCCCCTGTACATTGAACTTCACACAGTCAGATAAATATGTAATTTTATTCCTCAGAATTAAATGTAGTCAACAACCAGGCAAGTCAACACGGTCTGGTGTAAAAAAATGAAAATGAAAATGAAACAATGCAATTGGCCTCAACAGCATGCATGTCTATTTTTTTTTTTCAATCAGTCACACAAACACCATCAGTCTCCTCAGAGAAAGATGAATGCTGCAGTGAGCTGTGCTGAGGGTGAAGAAATCGCAGCTCGGGCTTCCAAGCCTCGAGAACGAGCTTTAGCTCTAGTGAACACGGATGGAGATAGGTCGAGCCGTCTCCAACCCATTCGCCAGATCATGTGTGATTCCCGCTATCGCGGTCGCCGCCGTGCCTCAGCAGCAGCGCGACTGCAACCATAAGATCGCATACACGGAGCTCCTCGAGAGCTGACACTGTGCGCTTCACTCTCAAGCAGACAACACACGAGCTGCGTGTGTCCCTACCCTTTCTTTTTTGCTGGCAGGGAAAACACACAGCCTGAACGCTGCTTGCTCTCGCCCAAAACTTCTTTGATTGAAGCTTTGACAAATGGAGTTTATCAGAGGACAAACGACATTAAATAAGACTCAAACAGATAGCGACTTATACATACACAGAGCGCTTGCTGAAAACAGAAGGCTGGTTGCCGGCTTCGTCGCTCATGCTTTTATGCTTCCTGGTCTCTGACGTCACCCGCCTATGACGTCTCGCCCATCCATTGGACTGATTTCAGACGTTATTCAGAGACGTCACACTAGAGGCCTTCCCCAAAGCGTCCTCTACACAGCTCCAGTTCCTGAAGAGGAACTAAAGAATTTTTTTTTTTTTTTTACATAAAGTAAATTTTGTTTTTATAATGAAATTATTTTCTTAACAGGAAACACTTGCTTGTTGTTTAAAAACATTGAAATTATTTAAATATGATACTGATTTATAATGAATTCTCATTGGATTCAAGTATAGAGAATAAAAAAGTCAAGCTTCCAGGTGCACAGCTGCAGCTCAGTGGTGAGGTTTAACCAGATAACCAGGTAAAGGGCGCTGTGTAACAGCTCCAAACATGCTGAATCACTTCTGCACTTTGTATTTTCGCGAGCGCTGGTCTGTTAATATCCTGTTAGAATAAACTGTTTGAGTAAACAGCTCTGAACGTGTAATGCTTTAATGACAAGCTCATGCTAACATCACTGACCATCGACTTTATGATGGTCAGTTGAGTGAGCTGGTGGTCAGTAGTTGAGTGGGGTTAGGGGTTAAGCTCTGGCTGGTCATCTTACAGCGCGTGAATGAGTCTCCAGCTGTCGCGGGTCAACAGACAGACAAATGACAGGCGTACGGTTCGTGCAGGCTACAAGCCGCTTATGGACGGTGACGGAAGCAGATGCGCAGCTGCTCAATGTTTAATGAAGCTAGCGCCAGCACAGATGTGTATGAAAATGACACTAATGCTCAACAGTTCCTCCACAAACAAGATCCAGTCAGACTCATGACCTCAGGTTCAGAGCGAGGATGTTCTGTGTCTCTGTGTGAATGAACGCAGAAGTTCCTCTCAACACATGAGCTTCATCTCCAGAGCTGCTCCGAGTCTCTTCAGCGGAGCGTTAAACACACACAGATCGGTTCAACCTGAAGAAATCAGGACACGAATATATTATATTGTGTGCTAAAATCTACTTCTCAAAGTAATAATTATAATAATTTGAAGGAATATCCATACAATCAAGATATATTTTCATCAATGTTTTAATGTAAATTATGTTGTGCTGCATCTTATTTGACAAAAATATAAATGCATATTTTCTAAATATATTTTCATTTGACCAGATTTTAAAATAGTGAATTCATTATTACAATTTTAATGATTACATTTTTAACTCTAATTATATTTACATTTTTGTATGGTAAATTTGATTTCAATAGTAAAACACTGAATGAAGAAAAAATACAATGCAAAACATTTAGTAAAAAATAAATAGGGCCCTTAATTAAATAGCTTATGGGTATAGAATATATAGTTGTTTATCCTTAAGGCAGAATTCACTTCTAGTAGTATCAAGTACTCATTATTTCGCACAGATGTAAATCAGCAATGAAACGCACATTTAAAGATTTAATTTCCTTCTCCTGTAAACGGTGTCAGATCCAGTGACTGCTTCACGACAGACAGTGGTCCTTCAGACCCGTCCACGCTCTGAGACGCCGGTCGTGTGTGTGTGAGCTCTACAGAGTCTGCGCTCCAGGGTGACGAGCTGTAAATTCAGTTCAACAGAAAAGTCTTCGATCCTCAGAACAAATGGTAAAAAAACGTCTGTTCTGACGCAGAGCTCTAACCCCCGCAGACTACAACTGGAAGCCGTCCAGAGATATTTAACTCGCAGAGCATTGTCAGATCTTGCTGTTAGCTTTATCTAGCGCTTGCTAACCCTCACACGAGCAGAAGACCCACCCGTCCTTCCCACAGAGAGAGCATGAGTCTGAGAATCAGCGCTGACGGACAGATCTCTGGACTCCTGATGACGCTGGTGTGTTTCAGCGCGGACAGATGGCCAGCACACGTGAAGCTCGCAGGGACACAGGGGAAAACACACGGGACGGAGCGAGAGCAACGGAGGCACGTCATGGAGACACATCTGGTGACATGAAGCAGCTGAAAACCTTCTGAATGTCAGTTTTTTGGTATCTGTGCACCACATTAATTATGATGATTTAAGGCCATAACTGACAAATATTAGAAAACAGACAATGGACTCTGATTGGATAAACACCAGACACACAATCTGCATTAATGAGGTGTGAACAGTCACATCCCATCAACTAATTATAATAACGAGCACCTGATATTTAGCCTTTTCAGACAATAAAACAGTAAAACTTTCAATAGCCTATATGGCCTGCATTTTGAGTAAATATTTAAATATTAAATATGAAGAATAATCTCATGCTTTCATTGAACTGGGTTAAATATATCAACAACAGACACATGATTATGGAAGCATATGGGTAGCATTATTCAATTTGGGATGTAATATGCAAAATGACAATGCAATATGTAAAATGGCAATGCATTTCTGTATTTACATTTAAATTTTCCAATACATTTGTGCAAGGTTTGGTGCAAAATGAAAATGAAAATTAAATTACATAATTTTCATTTGCCATTTACTACACCAGTTTTAATATGTAAAATGAATATTAATTTTAACGCTTTATAAGTTGCAAAATTAAAATGAAAATGTATTACAGAAATGATTAGATATGTCTAACATGTTAAAGCAAAAACTGTGGCAAAATGATCATTTAAATGCTATTTTTCTTAATTGCATTAACACTCACAGTCAAGACACTTACGATTGCATTTTCATTCGGTGTCCCGCAATGAATGTAACAAAACTCAATGAGCACATTGAAAATGCATTCCGAGCCGATCACGTGTCCCCGCCCTCGCGCCACGTCAATCATTGTGTGAACAAGGCGGGGCTTACAGAAGGTCAGAGACTCAAGTCTCAAGAAGAGGATTCAATCAAGTGAGACAACATGGACAAGACAGTTGGTCCGTGTATGTTTTGATCATTTCGGTTTATGGCTTCAATATTTCATTCGCACTTGTGGGCGGAGCTGAAACGCTGCTTTCATCTGATTGGTCGAATCGGATCGGTTTTCATCTGACAGCCTTCAGCTCGGTCTTGTCATTCTTTCAGGCAGAATAAGAGTCAGTGCGAGTGAAGCACTGTAATGTCTGAAACCACCGCTCACTGTTAATTAGCATAATATTTGAATCAGATGTAGCTGGGCACATAATTCGTGCTGCTGAGACCTGCAAATTATTTCTAAGTTGTAGTATTGTACGAATATTGTCCCACTGATAAATACAGTGCAAATAGTTCTGTCCCTTTGGATAACAGTGAAGTGGAAATTAAAATCAATAATAGACTGAACAGTTCCATGTCTGTAACATTTACCACTCTCATCTTTTAAGTCATAAGGCACTAGGTATGTGTGTGTGTGTGTGTGACATTAATAAATAATTGTAAAAATGAATATAGTTACATTTCTAAATAAAAATAGTAAAATTAGCTCTATGCTGCTCAGTGCTCCTGTAGCCTACCCCAGAGCGCCCTCTCGCGGCTGTAGACGGTAATGTTTTCTCTTGGTCTTGAATAAATGTGACATATAGTCCAGTGCGACTTATATATGTTTTTTTCCTCATCATGACGTATTTTTGGACTGATGCAACTTATACCGAAAAATACAGTTAACATTATTATTATTATTTATTATGAGAGTAATTGACACAGACTAGAACTTTAATGTTTCACCCAATTCAGCTCATATCTTTAGACTCGTCCGACTCGTGTTGCTTGTATAACTGGCCAGACTTACCTCCCCAAAAAAATCCTATTTAATTTTATTTCATAAATTTAACTATATTTATTTCCACTTCACTGTTATCCAAAGGGACAGAACTATTTGCACTTTTTTTTATCAGTGGGACAATATTCATACAATACTACAACCTAGAAATAATTTGCAGGTCTCAGCAGCACGAATTATGTGCCCAGCTACATCTGATTCAAATATTATGCTAATTAACAGTGAGCGTAGTTTCAGACATTACAGTGCTTCACTCGCACTGACTCTTATTCTACCTGAAAGAATGACAAGACCGAGCTGAAGGCTGTCAGATGAAAACCGATCCGATTCGACCAATCAGATGAAAGCAGCGTTTCAGCTCCGCCCACAAGTGCGAATGAAATATTGAAGCCATAAACCGAAATGATCAAAACATACACGGACCAACTGTCTTGTCCATGTTGTCTCACTTGATTGAATCCTCTTCTTGAGACTTGAGTCTCTGACCTTCTGTAAGCCCCGCCTTGTTCACACAATGATTGACGTGGCGCGAGGGCGGGGACACGTGATCGGCTCGGAATGCATTTTCAATGTGCTCATTGAGTTTTGTTACATTCATTGCGGGACACCGAATGAAAATGCAATCGTAAGTGTCTTGACTGTGAGTGTTAATGCAATTAAGAAAAATAGCATTTAAATGATCATTTTGCCACAGTTTTTGCTTTAACATGTTAGACATATCTAATCATTTCTGTAATACATTTTCATTTTAATTTTGCAACTTATAAAGTTTTACATATTAAAACTGGTGTAGTAAATGGCAAATGAAAATTATGTAATTTAATTTTCATTTTCATTTTGCACCAAACGTTGCACAAATGTATTGGAAAATGGAAATGTATATACAGAAATGCATTGCCATTTTACATATTACATCCCAAATTGAATAATGCTACCCATATGCTTCCATACATGATCTCTGGGTATCAATATTGCTAACTGATGAACCCACAATGGTCAGCCGCTGCACATAAACACACTATAAGATTACATGCTTTTGGTTGGATGTGAAGCTTCATATAAAACCATATCTGAGGGGTCAGAATAACCTCTTCATATGACATGAGTGAACATTTCCAGAACAGTACAAGATTCAAAAATCCTAAGATATGACCATGTCCATGCATCCAGAGAAAGTCACTTATCACAGCTTCATGATTCACTGTGGAATTGAACCGTTGCGCTCCCTGCGGTCTCTTAAAGCCCAGACTAAAGATGCAGGGGGATGACTCTGAACTTCAGATCATTAGAGCAGCAGATATATAGAACAAACACTAAACCTGAGCAAATACTGTGATATGCAGACGCTCAGAGCATCAGACGCAGGTGAAAAGGAAATGACGACGCTGTTCTGTTCATAACATCGTCTCAAAACCACCCCCTGCTACGGAAACAGGCCTCGCAAAGCCCTGATCATCCTTTATAATCTTCTGTTATTACACATGAGAGAATGACACACATCAGCTCCGTCTGAGAGAGAGAGAGCTCCACTGTGACCCGCAGCTTCACCAGCAGCGAGAACCAAAGTCCAGTAAGATCAGGAACTCTCTCTCTCTCTCTCTGTCTCTCTCTCTGTGTGTGTGTCTCTCTCTCTCTCTCTCTCTCTGTGTGTGTCTCTCTCTCTCTCTCTCTCTCTGTCTCTCTCTCTGTCTCTCCCCCTCTCTCTCTCTCTCTCTCTCTCTCTCTCTCTCTCTCTGTCTCTCTCTCTCTCTCTGTCTCTCTCTCTCTCTGCCCCCCCCCCCCTCACAGAATGTTAACATAAAATCGGTTTTCAAATCTTTTTTGTAAACATTTATTAGCGACCCTACAGGTATGTGTTGGTGTAAATACATATTTATTACAGTGTGTGTGAGAGTGTGTGTGTGTGTGTGTGTGTATATATTGTACTCTGGCAAATATGGCCAAATTGCTTCTGAATCATAACTCTCAGGGCAACAGCTGCATAGATTCACATCATTATTATACAAGACTTCTTATCTTTATTTTGCATCTCAAGTAAATGTATCTCGATTTAAGAATCTTTAGATACTTGTAGAAGAAAGCTAGTCAGAAATCATAAGGAAATCATTTTCAGCAGTCTGCCCGAACAGCATGTGGAACGACTGTTCATCTGTTTATCATTGAGCGGTTATTATTCCCATATGAATGTCTCTTTGACATGGTCAAACTCAATTCCCCGCTCTAACACAAACTGTATCTAAAGCTGCTTTAACCCAGAAGCCTGAGGTCTTTATCCCGAGGTCTTTATCTGATCGCCGGACACTGAGTGACAAGTTATTGACCGCATGGATTGATGTCACCTGCTCTTGTGAACGAAGTCAGTAAATTTCAAGGCCAAAAAAAATCAATATTAAAGAGCAAATGAGGAACAGAACGACAGGACATCTGCTCTCAGCACATAAACATTCATCTGTTCCTCAGCTTCATGATGTGACCCAACAGAAGGGGTCCAGTCTGGTGAGGTCAGAGGTCAACACAGCAGCATATGGACACTGGTATACATTAATCAAAACAGAGCGAACACAAACCAGATGCTGCTGACCTACACGGATCAATGCCATCTTCACTGGAATCTGCTGCGTGTGAAGAGACGCGTCTGAACAGAGGAACAGAGATCCTTCAGAGAGTGTGTGGCTCACACTTCCTGGCTTTCTCTGTGTAAATTCAGAGCTTCAGAGAATTGTTTTAAAATAAAATTCCCAGTGGGTGTTATCGATGAGTTTTACTGTATACAGATCTCTCTATATGAAGCACACGCTCCCAGCCGAGGGTGATGAGATTATATTCATTAACAACGATGAGACAAATATAACGTGACAGCATGCTTCTCACACAGTGTGCATCCAGTGTTCATATTCTCTTAATATTCAAGATGAACATATTTACAATGTGCCGGGGCGACGCACATGAAATCTCAATCATCCAACTGCCAGCAGCGAATTACATTTAGGGGCAGCCAATCAGAGCCAGGAGTGTCAAGTGGCTCCGCCTCCGTACAGCAGCCTCACGTGACTCAGATTCAGACGATTCAAAGCCAAGCATCTAAACTGAACATTTATCTCGCCCGGTCAGGCCTGGATTACCTGGTTTGAGTTCAGCTGTGACAGAAAACCTCTCGAGTGACTCCATGACCCTGACCTCTGACCTCTAACCTGATTAACCCTAACCTTGCTTACTTCAGGTATACTGGTTCCAAAATCATGTGACATCCATGATGTGTGAATATATTGGATATATTAATATATATGAGTAAAATAAACATTACCTTTTTATAATAGTGTTTTATAATTAATAAATATTGCTAACTATTATATATGACAATAAAATAAATATTGCAACATTAGAAACAGATAATATTAGCTAATATAGTGTGTGCAGTAATCCAGAAACATGAGCTGGATGTGTTCAGGGAATAAAACGCTATGAGTTACCTTAAACATCCCCGGGTACGACACATAACCTCCTTCTGGAAAACCCTGCACTGTTTGTCAGGAATAAACATCTACTGTTCATCTACTGTTGAGATGTTCCTTCTGGAATGAAATCTTCAGATGTCAAGCCAACAAGGCATTAACATCATCAGGGCCGAGCCGATATGACGCACAGCTTCCTCACTTCAGTCTTTAGGGGAAAAGGCTCTCAAGGTTATACATTAACAAGATCCATGGGAAAGAAGCAGTAGAAATGGTAAAAACAGCAAATAACCCAATTCCACAAGATCTCAGAGAAAGCTGAGCCGTCGTCGCCATCAGAAGACATTCTGAGCGTTTCTAGCC
>NC_068372.1:31145091-31150091 GCF_023724105.1 Carassius gibelio
ACACAAGCGCACACACACAGACACAGAGACACACACACACACACGGGCACACACGCACACACACACACAGACAAACGCACACACACACACACGCGCACACACACACACACACACACGCACACGCGCACACACACAGAGACACACGCACACACACACACACACACTCTCTCGCACACTCTCTCACACACACTCTCTCTCTCTCACACACGCACACACACACACACACACACACTGACCTGTGATGCGGTGCTTCAGCCTGAGGAACGAATGCTTCATATCTCTCCCTCACTCACTCTTTATGTTCAGCTTCTTCAGGGATGAAGATCCTTCTGTTCAGACACAGCTAGGGGTTTTTTTTTTCTTAAAATCAACAAATGTTAGCAGGAGGTATACTTCCAATTATACTTGACACATGTAATTTGCCTTAGGAAGCGTGTCGTTCTGTATTTCTGCAGTAGATACAGGAGAGCTGTGATGAATCCTCAACAGAAATATTTCTTACAGTACACTTTCTTGGCTTTAGGGTGAAATATGTTTGTTTTGATGACAAATGTATATAATCACATTAACTGTAGATCACCGGAACATGAAATCCCAAGACCTACCAGATACTCAAATTATAATAAACACAGAGACATTTACGGCCGGGTGCAATACACGGAGATATAAACTACAGCTCTCTGAAATATGAAGTTATCAAAAGGAAACACTTGCAGGATTCAGAGATGCACATCTGCCGTCTGCGATCATCTCGACCTGAAAAGAAAGTCTACAATCAATGGATTCAGAGACCAACAGACATCAGACGAACGGACGGGACACTCGTTTTATTCAGGCATCACCATACATGTCTTAAATTAACCAAATCAGCTGTAGTTTCTCTGGTTTAGAGATTAAAGTGTTAAGATTTTCAAAGTGCTTTCACTGGGTGCATTTACAACGACAGACCGACAACAGAGAAACATCATTACAGCCATCACATCTCACCAAGAACAATTCACTTAAAGCCAATCAGGATGAGACTCCAACCAATCTGAAGCTTTCCACCTAACTCCAGCAAAAAAAAAACAAAAAAAAAAACCACACTAAACACAAAAACAGCCCGGGCTGTCAAATCTGTCGCTCCAAATCCACCTGTTAATAAACTGCATAGATATCAATGTAAGGTCAGCTTTTCTCATTTAGAGTGGATAAAGTGCCAAGTTCTGTATGTTACAGTCGAATCCCCAAAAGAAGAAGAGCACAGAGCCAGTAAAAACACATTAAAACCACCGCCACACACACATTCACAGATGATGAGGATGATGATGAGGATGATGTAAGGCTAGTGTTTGGCACCATGGGCTTCAGTCCTTCAGCGTCTCAAAGAGAGAGAGTAATACACAACAGCATTATGACACTTCACGAGGGACGGCTGCGGGTCAGTTCTGCTCTGATCAGGTCACTCGCCCGCCCACACGCAGCTGATGACCTGAAACAAGCCTGCAACCTGTCAGTCTGCTGGGGTCAGTGCAGCTCGATGAAGGCCTCCATCTGCTCCGTGGTCAGTCCTTTGTAGGGCAGTCTGTGTGTCAGGATGGTGCGGGCGGCCAGACACTGCAGCGTGACGTAGCTGAGCGGGTGGAGCGCGTGTCGCCCGCTGCTCTGCTCGTCCAGCAGCTCGTAGGCCGTCTTGTGCTGGGCGTTGGTGGCGTCGAAGTGCGCTCCGGCCCGGATCAGCGCCGCCATGATCTCCGGACAGCCGTTAGCGGCGGCGACGTGCAGCGGGGTGTTGTTCTCACAGTCGCGGGAGTCTACGTCAGCACCGCACTCCAGCAGCAGACGCGCCACACACAGAGACGGGAAGCGCCCCACCGGGTAACGGCCCACAGACGTGGTGTCCTTGTCCACAGCCATGTGCAGCGGGGTGTAGCCGCTCCTCGCCCGCGGGCTGAGCTTCAGCAGCCGGTACACGGTCAGACGCTTCTGGTGCTCCTGCTCCGGAGCACACTCCAGCTTCTCCAGCAGGAACAGCAGGTGCAGGATGATGGACAGCGCTTTGGTGAACTGAGGCGTCTCCGGAGGACTGTCCCGCTGCGCCACGGCCCGCTCCACCTCACACACACTCTTCCTCAGAACACCCATCAGGTCCTGGAAGCTGACCCGAGCGACGCGGCCCTTGGCTCGGTCCTGCAGCACGAAGGAGAAGAGCTCGGCGAAGGACAGGAAGCTGCTGGCGGTCATGGGGCTGAGCGGGTCCAGGTGTCTCTGCTGCATGTCCAGAGCGTACTTCCACAGACGGATGCAGCGCTCGAAGTCGCCCGAGTCGGCGTACACGGCCCCCCGGTAGCGGATGTAGTAGGAGGTGTCGGGGTGCGAGGGCCCGAGGATGCGCTCTCGGATCAGCAGCGCCTGCATGCGCATCTCGTCCGGGTCAGTGACCAGCGCCTCCAGCTCCTCGGCCGTACACACCTCGCGGGCGCAGTCGTACGCGGGCACCGGGGGCCCCGGGGCCGGTTTAGCCAGGCTCTTCTCGCCCGTCTGCCGCAGCTCCATGGCTCTCCTCCAGTAGCGCATGCCGCCCAGCAGGTCACGCTTCTTGTCCACGAAGGTGGCCCCCAGCAGCTCCAGCGCGTCGATGCGGGGCTCTCGGGCGGAGCGCGGCTGGTGCAGCAGGTACTCCACAATGTTGGTGTGTCCGGTGACGCTGGCGGCGAGGAGCGGGGTCATGCCGTACCCGTCCCGCTCCATCCTCGCTCCACCCTTCAGCAGCAGCTTCAGGATCTCCAGGCTGCCGGACTCGGCGCAGTCGTGCAGAGCCGTGTTGCCCTTCACGCTCCGCCGGTTGACGTCGGCCCCGTGCTCCAGCAGGAACTGGGCGATCTCCTTGTGGCCCTTGTAGCAGGAGATCATCAGGCAGGTGTGACCGTGACGGTTGGCCACCTCCAGGTCCGCGTGATGCTCCACCAGGTAGCGCACGATCTCCAGGTGTCCGTCGAAGCAGGCGGCCCGCAGCGGGGTGGAGTTGGTGAGGGTGGTGCTGTTGACGGAGGCTCCGTGCTCCAGGAGCGTCTTCACCACCGGCAGGTGCCCCGCGGCGGAGGCGGCCCACAGCGGCGGAGCGCCTTCTATCGTCTCTCCGTCGAAGCTGACGGCGCCCCCGAGCTCCACGCCGGCCCTGCAGTGCTCCAGCAGGTACTCCACCACCTGCAGGTGTCCGTAGCGCGAGGCGATGAGCAGCGGCGTGCCTCCCTGCGTCTTCTCCTCCGCCAGCGCCTCCAGCTCCTGCGGACTTTTGTTGCTCAGCAACTTCTGGATGAGTTTCAGTTTTCCGTCTCTCGCCGCGTTAAACACCGCAGTGCTGATATCCATCGCGTCGCCGCGGGGCGTCTTCAAAGTGTCCGTTAAAGCGCGTCTGTGTTCGCGAGCGTGAGAAGCGCGCGTCGCTTCTTATTCAGTGAGGAACGATCCTCGCTCTGTATTTTACTTCCATTTTAAGGCTGTTGTCGAAATGGCGTCGATGTTGTTTGACAGCTCTATTTACCAGCGGCGCGCGGGAGGCTGGGTAATGTAGTCCGTGCGGCCTGTCAGTCTACAGCGCGAGCCGCGTAAAGAACTACATTAACTGCCTGGAGTCGCGAACGCCAGTGCGTCGCCAGGCAAACTCGTTTCGCGAAGGCTTGTGGGAAATGTGGTCCATAAACAAGCGCGTGCTCACGTCAGCCTGTGTTGGAGCGCCTCACCGAACTACATTGCCCGTCATGCTTTGCGTGAATCTCTGGCGGTGTGTTGTAAACACGGAATGTATGAACAACTCTTCTGGCATGTGTGACGTCACTGTGATCTTTTACTGTACCGAGAACGGGGTTGTCCGTGTGTGAGACCTGTGAAATATATACATGTTTTTAGAAATAAACTGCTCTGTTCTTTTATTGCGTGCTTGACGTTTAGACCCGCTAAATGTATCAGCTGCTAAACGAATTCATAGCTTTATATTCATGTTATTTACTTTTACCAGAATAAATTATAACAAACCCTGAACAAACAGGTTTTGAAATCATGAACTAAAGATGTTTTCATGATTCTGCTTTATCATGCAGACACTGGTGCATTTAACCATTGTGATAAAAACAAACACTTTTATTGTTTCAAAGCCAGTAACCCACTAAAACAGAATCAACATCTCAAACAGGTCAAGTCACACGGCAGACTCCTCAAATATGATTCATTTATTACAAATAATAACTTTATAAACATTATAAAATGACCTGTTCAGTCACACACAGACACAGACACACACACACACACACACACACACACACACACACACACACACACACGCGCACTCTCTCTCTCTCTCTCTCTCTCGTTGACATGCCCTGTGCTGAGAGGCAGACTGGTTTTTGTTGTTGGTCTTTTGTTCAGTTTCACAACAAAATCACTAGTCTTCCACGCAGCAGCGCAGGGCAGGAGTCGTGCTTCAGGCGTCTGCAGGAGAGAAGAAGATCAACAGAGAGGTTTACTGAGAGCTGAATACAGCGGTGAGTCTCAGATCATCTACAGCTGACACACTGCATCATCTGATCAGAAAAAAAAACATCCTCATTAATATTAACTTTATCATTCATAAAGTTATTTTGCATCCGCTTTACTGAACTTTGCTCTGCTATAAATAAGAAAGAGAAATCAACATCAGGATGATTGGGATGTGACACAAAATAACGAGCAGTGGGTTTATTTAATATTTGATTTGCCCCTCAGTGCTGCTCTCTTTATGTTCTATATCCTCAAACTCACCGTTTGTCCACATGACCAGCATCATATCAGCCACATCTGATGCTCCACGTGTGTTTCAGAGCCGGTCTCCACGCAACAGCACTGAGAGAGAGAGAGACACACACACACACACAGAGAGAGAGAGAGAGAGAGAGAGAGAGAGACACACAGAGAGAGAGAGACACACACACACACAGAGAGAGAGAGAGAGAGAGAGAGAGAGACACACACAGAGAGAGAGAGAC
>NC_068372.1:31152591-31215091 GCF_023724105.1 Carassius gibelio
TCCAGAAACCCTGCATCCTCACATGAGGAGATTATATCTCTGAGACAGTTTAAATCTAACTCATTTTAAAACTGTGTGTCATAAATCAACATCAACAATTTTTTGGGGTGATTTAAAAAATCAATTGTTTTCGCCTATGAATGTTCATTGATTCATGTCTTTTAATATAAAAAAGACCTCTACCATGGACAGAGCATTACTTATGAATGAAATATCTTTTTTCCCCACTCTTGAACTGAAACGAAGATGAATTTTCTCTGAGGTAAAGATGCTATTTTGTGAAAAACTGATTTGATTTGATTTCAGGTTTTCCTGGTGTCTCTGAGAGCTGACGGAATAAATGATGAGAATCAGTGACTGAATCAGAATGATGGAAAAACGAGCAGAAAACTGAATTTGGGAGGAAAAGCAGTTCGCAAATAGACAAAGAAGAACAACAAAATTAATTTTTAAAATGCTATTTAAATTATAACTATGTTTTAAAACTAGTCTTTTAATATATATATTTTTTTAATTTAATGAATTACTTTTTTTATTACTGATTTATTCATTTAATAAGTTATTTATTATAAATAAATAAAATATGTTTTCTATTTTTATGTTTAAATCATTAAATTCTAGGCATTTGTTTTTTAAGTATACATTTAGGAGATCTTATAAGATTATAGTGAGACCTTGTTGGGTAATAATGGAGTGAATGTAAGTGTGTCAGAAGAGCAGCTGGAGCTTGGGATCCTCAAGAGCTTTATTAGCATCTGAATCATCATATCATACTCCAGACCTATGAATAATCAACCAGCTGGCCTGTACTGTTGAAGATGTTTGAGGAAAGCCATGATCTCAGGCTCGTGATGCTGAGATCCAGAGCTGATGGAGGCTCTTATGATCCTTCAGGAACCCCTGTGACTCTTCAGGAATACTGTATTAAGAGCTATCTGAAGTGTTTACCAGCTCAGGCTCTCACACTGCGCCCTCTGCTGGAGGCTCTACAGATCCACAGACTCAGACTCAGAAGAGCTTCAATGCCAAGTGTGTTTAGTCTTAGTGTCTTTTTGATGACTGATGCTCATATTATTTATGATCATGATTATGAAGTGTTGCAAATCTTTTGAAATTGTCAATATTTTGGAAATGTGATAATTTTCACCTGCTGGACCGGAAAACTCCCACAGACCAGAAGATCACAGAGACTCACCAGATGGGAAGAAAAACCCAGAAACATCAGAACCTTGTAGCATCCACATCAACACACTAACAACAACCAACCTGCTTATCAACTGCTGGATCTGGATTAGTAATGGATCTGTTCTCATCAGAGCTGCAGTGAAGATGCAGTCGATGACACTCACAGAAACCTATGACCTTCTCATGTCTGGAGCTGCAGGAAACAGGAAGTAATTCCTCAGTCCGACACATTAAACCCTGCAGCTGCTGAACCTTTCACGTCCCACTGGAGAGAGAGAGAGCGAATATTACGCCGTTCATCAGCTCTGTGATGCTGTAATGGTGTTTCTGTCACTTCTGGAGTTTGATGCTCCTGCTTTCACTGTATGGATTTGCGTTCATCACATTGCATTCAAATTGTACGTTTTTTTCAAGCTCATGCATTCACTGGGAATCGAACCCATGACCTTCTGTAACATCAGAGAGAGGAGACGCTCGGAGGAACATTCTGCTGAACATCCGTCATCTCTTTCATGTGTAAATGGCCGTTCTTCACCTGAACACAAAGACTGCAGATGAAGCTGAGCCACACAATGAGCAGATTCTCCATCAGTCTCTGCATGACGTGAGGATTACTACAGCAGCGGCGCGTCTCTGTGTGTCTCAGCGGGAGAAGAGCAGGATTACACTCGTGTCAGAGTCTCATTAACACACACCTGCTGCACAGATTCATCTCGGATCACACCAGATCTGAAATGATGCGCTGATACCACGCTATTGTTTGCTCTAATCCTAAATTATTTCCTTCATCTGCATCCCGCACTCCTACTGAGACACTGAATGAGCCTTACAGAGGTCAGAGGTCAGAGGTCACAGATTCACACAGAGACAGAGACACACACACATAAATGATAAACACACACAAACACACATAAACACACACACGATTAACACAGACACACATATGATAAACACACACACACACACCCACATTCTATAAGAGGAATGTTTTTTTTAATTAATTTTCCACTGTATGAAATCAATGTATTTGTACCTGCTGTGTTCTTTTGTTTAGTAGTTTCATTCTCGAAGGCTGTTTTTCAGTTCATGGCACTAAACACTTATTCAACACACATAGACTCCAGACCAATAAATAAACACTCCACCAACAAGCATCCCATCAGAAAAATAATTAGAACCCCATCGCTGGAAAAACATGTAAACACCTGGAGGAAAAGAATCAGCTGAACTCAAATAAAAGTCCAATGTTTCTCACCTGAAGATGGATGTGTGGAAGCCGTCTGTGGCTCTGAGTGAATGATTCTGGAGAAACTACAATTACAGTGGCTTCAAAGACAAAGAAATTGGTGCAGTCACATGATTTAGAAAAAAAAAAAAAAAAACACTTTTGTTAAAAGTTTGCTTTTCCCTTAAAATAAACCAAAAGGTCTCTCCATAATAATAACATATGGCTTCAACATTGTTCCACAGAACGCAGACAGGCATTATCATAAAACAAATAATAATCTGTAGAACAACAATAATAATGATGATGAATAAAGCTGCAAGCAGTGATCACCAGGGTTCAAGCGATTTAAGGCTCTACGCTTTCAGGGTCGGTCCAACCCAAAATTAATGGCTGACATTAAAACACATCCATGATGCAGACTATATATTAAAGTGCTAAACTTTGAGTAAATGTGATGTGAATCCAAAAGTAAAATCTGTAAGAAGTACTATATTAGTGAGTTGAATGAGCTCATTAGTGGTCCTCTGCTTCCATCTAGTGGTTATAATTGCAATTTTAGAGAGTTTACCAAAGAAATATAGTCAGGGGCGGATCTAGAAAAATATTGATGGGGTGGCGAGAAGGGGGCAGGAATTTTTGAGGGGTGAAAACATATGGCAGACGTACATATACTGAATTTAGTCACAGTTATCACAGTTTGATGATAAATATATGTGCACACTACAAAAGGACACAGCTATCATTTACAAACTTAATCTCATGCAATCAATGTCTTGCATTTGAAACAGTTCATATAAGGAATAAGTGACCATACCCCATAAGCACCACACACTCACTAATGCATACAATATGCATCCACATGTCATTAAGATTATTATAAAAGGTTCAGTGTTATCAATATGTCAATTTATTATAAGAAACACAAGACTTTAACAGCCATTTCCAGCTGTGGAGACTCAAGTGATTTTCTACAGTTTAGTGTTAATCATCATCTAACTCAACCAGTCAAGAGCTAGATTTAGCCTTAGATGTTATATGAATATGGTCCTGAAGCATAGCTTTTATTAGCTGACAATAATCATAAATAAATAAACATTATAGGCACAAATAGTTTTATCAAATGGAATGGTGAAATCCTCTCATAGCGCGCTGACGTACACATGTGTAGCATACATCATGCATCAATATAGTGAAGAGCTGAAAACACCACGCCTGCTTCAGTGTGTGTGTGTGTGTGTGTGAGCAATAAAATAAAAAACTAAATGAATAAATTGTATTATTTACAAATCACAATTGTAGCTCTCGAAATTTACCTGTGGCTATAACTTTATTATGACTCTAATTTATTTTATAGTCTCAAGCATTCAGAAATCATGCAAAAGGAAATGAAGCAGTTTTACTATGATAAAACCATGGTTTATTTTTGTAAGGGTTGTGATATGCACTTTTTTTGTTGAAGAAATTATAAAGCCTGTGTCATCTATAGCAAAAAGGTGTCCAAAAATGAAATATTAAGTGAATATTTTAATGAAATTTTGGTCAGTAGCTTAAACAAGGATTTGATTGTCCTGTAAGTGTAACAGCAATCACATGGCATTTGTAATAAGATGTACATAAATAGTTTATTTTGTATTTGCCTACATATTTTAACAGTGTTATTATTAACCAATCATTATTGCCTCATTATTTTTTTATATAATGCATTTTAAGCCATTTTAAAGGCTATTGATGGCTTAAGTCTGTTTTTATAACAACAACAACAACAACAAAAATATTACAGTATATTAATAATTTGTAAATGATTAGAGTTTGGGGATCGCAAATCATTTGAATCAGTTCGGGAGTTCGTAGCGGGATCGCGAATCATTTAAGTCATTTATGGGGATCACGAATCATTTGAGTCAGTTTCGGAGTTCAAAGCGGGTTCGCGAATCATTTGAGTCAGTTTGGGGATCGCAAACCATTTGAATCAGTTCAGGAGTTCAGAGCGGGTTCGCGAATCATTTGAGTCAGTTTGGGGATCGCGAATCATTTGAGTCAGTTTGGGAGTTCGGAGTGGGTTCGCGAATCATTTGAGTCAGTTTGGGGATCGCGAATCATTTGAGTCAGTTTGGGAGTTCGTAGCGGGACCGCGAATCATTTGAGTCAGTTATGGGGATCGCGAATAATGTCAGTTTGGGAGTTCGGAGCTGGATCGCGAATCATTTGAATCAGTTATGGGGATCGCGAATCATTTGAATCAGTTATGGGGATCGCGAATCATTTGAATCAGTTCGGGAGTTCGTAGCGGGATCGCGAATCATTTGAGTCAGTAATGGGGTTCGCGAATCATTTGAGTCAGTTATGGGGATCGCGAATCATTTGAATCAGTTCGGGAGTTCGGAGCGGGATCGCGAATCACGAAAGATTCGCGCTAGTAAATTTTCAAATTGGCCATAACCCTTAATTCGTTGCTGCCAACTGGGGTGGCAGCAGGGGTGGCAAGGCTTTCTTTTAGGGTGGCATTTGCTCTATGCCCTATGCCACCCCGGTAGATCCGCCCCTGAATATAGTGTATCTATTATATTAGTAATTACTAGTTTAGTGCCAATTTTTACCTAATCAATTTTTACAATCTCCATTATATTTTGCACTCTTGATAAGAATCATATAATGCATGAATTGACTTATTTTTGAGTTTTAGAATATTTAATTTTTAGAATATAAGATAATATTTTCAAACTGGTTTGGTTTTGATCGAGCGAAAAACCTTTGACTGGTTTGCAAAAGTAGGTTTTGGACAAAATTCTAAATTGCAGAGAAATATTAATTTTCATTCGTATTCATTCAGATATCTGAGTTTGAGCCAAGGGTTCCAGTGATATAAGACACTTGAGTCTATGACAGGTGTACTGGAGTTATGAGTGCTGTTGCGTGTTCAATCGCTGTAGCGCCCCCTACTGGCCAGTCTCTCCCCATAGTGTGCTCCACCAACCGGCCAAGGTTCAAGTCTCTGGGTCTTACAGTTTGGTCTGCACGATTAGATTTACAGTAGAATAATAATAATAAAAATCCTTAAAATTACAAAATGGTTATAGCACTACGCACTTAAAACCCTAATAATAATAATATGTAAAACCAGAAAAGCACAGCAGTGAGATAAAACAATCCCCAATGACACACACAGTTATTTGGCAGTCATGACAGTCTCCTAACATCCTACTTCCTGTTCTGTCCTCCATCACTTCCTGTTTTCAAACAGCACCACAGTAAATGGGAGGCTCATGTGACTGATTTCTTGGATGTTCCTGTAATGTCAGTGTCATTTTTACTTGCCTTGTCAAGCATCTAAATCATACTTTGAGGGTGTTCTCTGATTTTGAACACATTAAGTCGAATTCAGCTAACTATGGACTGTCTGAGTCATGATTCTGTTTGTTGATCTGTCATAAAAGCCGTGTCTCGTAGTCCTGGTCCGTGACAGATTGAGATCAGAGCTGTGTGTTCCTGTGGAGAGAAGCGCTCATGACTAGAGATAGATAGAGATGATAGATCATGATGGAGATCACGACCCAAACACCACACATGATCCGCAGCGGCTGCGCTTGCATCTTAATATATTTGAAGATTTTACTATCTTTTGTCTTCTTTGTAAATATAACTTATATTTATTAATAACAATAAGTTTCTGTTTCATAAATTGGGTGCTGATAACAACTTAACACGTTTACAGTAGCTTATAGGGTCTTTGCTATTATACTCCAGTATCATTATATGCATTATAGCTAGTTATAGATCAAGAGTTGTTGTTTTGGATGTGTGTTTAATAATGTGTGTTGTTAAAATAAAATTCTGTTCTGTAAATGCCTTGTCTGCAGGTTTATTTATCTATATTTATTAAGAATGCCAGTTAGTCCTGTAAGACTGTGAATGTTAAAGTGCAATTAATCCCTGACCTCTTCTAATAATCAAATAATCTGACAATAATTAGCTGTATTGGCGAAACCGAAGGACCCTCAAAATAAATTCTGCTTAGGGCCCCATAAAGTCTTGAGCGGTCCTGATGAGAGTGTAACTAAAAGATAGAGGAAGTGACCATTATATACTCTGTATATTAATGATACAACTATTAACAAAAACTTTGATCTCAGACGATAATTATTAAAGAAACTGATTTGAATTAACAATAATACAATTGTTTGTTTACAACAATTAATATACAACTTATTTAAGATAATTACATTAATGGAAATGTTTGTCTGGATACTATTGGAGAAGTGCCGCAGTGAAACATGATTGTGATGACGTCACTCAGGCCAGCAGGCGGCGCTGCGGCGTGACGTCACACGAGCAGAGAAGCAGCCACAGCAGAAGCGTGAGGAGGAATGCGTCTGCAGAGCCAGGACTAATAATGATGAAATAATCTCATGTGTGCGGAGTAACTGAACCGATCGCGGCTCGTCGAGGAACAGATCGCTCTTCTGTAGCGGCTTTTGGAGCTCCGATCCGAAAACAAAGGCGGAAACATGGCAAACGACGAGACGCTGCGCTCGTTGATGTTTACGCTCAGTTACGTGCTGTTGAAGCGGCGGCGTGACGTCACCAGCGCAGACGCGCAGCGCAGACGCGAGGTTCAGCGGCGCGTCGCGCACAGACAGTATTTTCACCAGAGGCATAAGAGGATGATCATGGTGAGCGTGACTAAAACAATCTAGTGTTTGCAGTGAATGGGTCTTCAGTTTAAAATAGTGAATTAAAACAAGTTAAGAAAACAAAAGTGTCTGTATTCCATTTATTTCTGACACCTACAAGCTTCAGATTGTTTTTAAAAATATTGATTAATAATTTATTTTGAACAAAATCATGCTCAATCACCTAACCCTAACCCATGCCTGCAAAAGATCCATCAACTTTACATTTTTCATATCGTATAAACATGAGACATTCTTCCTCTCGCAGATGATGATCGCTCAGACGTCTCGTCCGGTCAGCGGTCCACCGGCGCGCCCCACACGGGTCTGGAGCAGCATCGAGAGCACCGATTGGTGGGAGCGTGTGGTCATGCGGGAGTTCCAGCCCTCTGATTGGCTGGAGAAGTTCCGCATGACTAAAGAGACGTTCTTCCTGCTGTGTGGGAAGCTGAAGCCGCGTCTGAGCCGTCAGGACACTCGTCTGCGTCCGGCGCTGCCGCTGGAGAAGCGTGTGGCCGTGGCTCTGTGGCGTCTGGCCTCTAACGTGGAGTACCGCACCATCAGCGCTCTGTTCGGCGTGGGACGCTCCACCGTCTGCAAGTGTGTGAGAGACGTGTGTCACGCCATCGTGCTGCTGCTGCGACCGCTGTACCTGCGACCCCCGAGCGAGCAGGAGCTGGAGGACGCCGCCAGACTCTTCTCCACCCGCTGGGGCTTCCCTCACTGCGTGGGAGCGGTCGGCAGCCTCCACGTGCCCATCATCGCACCGTCCAGCAACACCGACAACTACTGGAACAGCCGCGGCTGGCTGTTGGTGGTCACGCAGGGCGCGGTGAACGGTCTGGGGCAGTTCTGGGACGTGTGCGCTGGGTTCCCGGGCAGCACCGAGCACTCGGCCATCCTGCAGAACTCCACGCTGTGGGCGCGCGGCTGCGACGGCTTCCTGCTGCACGAGCCACCGCTGGACTTCATGGGCCGGCCGCTGGGCTTCCTGATGCTGGGAGACGCCGGATACCCGCTGAAGAGCTGGCTGCTGAAGAGCTTCCCCGAGTCCAGCGAGCTCTCCGCCGGTCAGAGGGCTTTCAACCGTAAGCTGGAGCGGGCGCGCGGCGTGGTGGACGAGGCCTTCCTGCGGCTCCGAGCGCGCTGGCAGTGTCTGCTGAAGAGGAACGACTGCCGCATGGACGTGGTGCCCACCATGATCCTGGCCTGCTGCGTGCTGCACAACGTGTGCGAGGTGCACGGAGACGAGTTCATCGAGCGCTGGGAGGAGGCTGTGAGGACCGAGGAGAGTCCACAGCCCGCAGACGAGGTGTCGCCCGCCACAGACGACCGCGACGGAGAGGAAGTCCGAGCTCTGTTCTGTCAGTACTTCCTGCAGCAGGAGACGCAGCAGCGGACGCTGACCTGATGAGCGTGACTCGTGCACAAACACAGAAGCTCGTCTGTTCGCTTCACTCACTCTTAGAAACGTCTGAATGTTAGATGCAGAACATCCCAGTCGTGTGTGTCGTGTTGATGAAGTCCGTCAGTAGTGTGTCAGTCCTGGAGTCCAGTCTCTCTCTCTTTCATCAGAGCTGAAATGAGAGCATCAGACAGAGATGTGACAGATGACGGAGTTAGTGGAGGATGGAGCTGATCTGTGTGAAACTGAGCAGAACTGACTTTATTCCTGCAGTGAAAATCATCAGCTGATTCAAACACAGTGAAGAGATCCTGAAGATCCATGAAGACTGTGAACAGCACATCATTATACAGTATAAGTGCTTTATAAGCTATAATCATATAATCACATTCAAGAATATGTGTATCATTATGATCATATTCTGTTATGTTTGTACAGTAACATGTCTTGTTTTTGTTCATACAATAAAAGTCAACGGGCTGCACTGCTGTTTTGTTTTCCATCATTCTTCTAAATATAATCATCTTCCTTGTGTCACACAGGTTTGAGCTCCATAAACGATGACAGAATGATAATTTCTTGCTGAACAATGTCTGTAACAGTGCTCCTCATAACATGCCATCTGTCTCTGTGAGGTTTAGATGAAGAATAACTGATGAAATCTGGCGCAAGATTAAGATGAGGATTATTCCTCCTGTCGTCTTGAGATAAAATCAGGGAATATGGTTGTATTAGGGTCAAGGGTCATTCAAAGGTTTTAAAGAGACAGGACCTGTACTTTAGTGATGGTGTGTGGCTGAATGTGGAAACTCTGTCCGTTAGGAAGAAGGATTATCTGCGTCTCTGGAGAGAGAGATAGATAGAGGGATAGAGAGAGAGAGACACATACACACAGAGAGGGAGAGGGAGAGAGAGGGAGAGAGAGAGACACACACACACAGAGAGAGAGAGAGAGATTTGATGAAGACTGACGCTCGCTCACACGCTCCTGTTCAGAGGAAGGTTATCCTCCGGCCGGCAGCATGTTGCATCCGCTCCTGATCTTCATGGTCGTCATCAACATTTCCATGAGCATCATCTTCTGGACCTTCTTAATGTCGGAGGTCTTCTTCAAAGAGGCAGAGACAGAGGAAGTGTCTCCGGCGTAGAGTCATGTAGATCTTTCTCTTCTGCAGCTACAGAACGCTTTCTCTTACATTGTTAAGTTTCCTGTCAGCCTTCTTTTTTTCTTTTGTCCTGTTTGTTCTGTAACAAAAGCACCGCTTGAGATTGTGGAGCACTTGTTCATGTACAGGTAAGAGAAAAACTGTTCAATGTATTACATCTTTCCCTCACAGTAATAATCATTAACGTATGAATAGAATATTTATTGTTTGTTTGATTTTTAGGAAATAGTGACTTTTTTCAGTCATTTCACTATAGTCAACAAATATGGCTTCTTCATGGGCTTTTCTCAAACTCTTATCTTTCATTATTAATCCTTGAGTGCTTCATTATAAAATATGTTTAACACTTCTCTTAGAAACATATTTATATTCATAATATTTGGGAGATAATTGAGGACGTTATCACAGTTCGACCTTACTTTATATGAAGCATTTTTATATTATTCATGGAGACCTGCTACTTGTCTGGTGATCGAATGAATTTCTTTCGATCTTAAATTAAAAGAGTCAAATAATGTTGGAAATGGATACACAAATGGTGCTGTTTCTTAAAAAGAGTTTTATTTCACCTGCGAGAAGAAATGAAATGACTGATGAAGCGTTCTGTTCTGAGACGGTTGTGTGTGATTCAGAGGAGACTGTGATGAGACACACATGAAGGAGCAGATCTGGGGTCCGGGGGGGCTTGTAAGCAGGGCAGTATGGGATCTGAGCTGAAGGCTTATTAGATAAACAGTTGGATTAGTTTTGGAGATGCATATGACAGCGTTTTCAAATGCGATCAGTGGATAATAGCAGTACAGACGTCTCTGAGAGACACAACACCGCTGCATGACAGAACACCAGCATGTTGCACTGGCTCCTGATCTTGATCATCGTGTTCAACACCTCCATCACAATCGTGGAGTGGACGTTTCTCTTATATGAGCTGATGAGGTTAAATTCAGAAAACCCAGATGAAGTGTGCTCGGAGTAGACAGAGCGGCACGGCTCGGGAGCATGAGGAGTTTAGTTTTAGAAATTAAGTGTCAAGGTAAGAACTGTGTTAGAGTTCCAGGTTTTTATAAATCTGTCGGTGTGTGAAACTGACAATACGTCGAGGTGCTTCAGGTCTGATTTCACTCGTTCATCTGGAATAAATCATTCTTCCTCTCTGTTTGTCTCTCCTTCGGTGGATTATATGGGAATCTCTGGAGGTTGTTCTCATAATCTTGGGAATGTTCTGTCTGCTGGATTCAGGATTTGATTAAAACAGTTTAATCTTCTCGTTCTCTGCGACTCAATCATTCCCCTGTAATCCAGGCAGATATTGTTTGTGATTAGAAAACTTTACAATCTTCTTTACCTTCTTTATTACTTTATACAGTGAGCTGTTATTACGTGGGCTGTCCTATATGTCTCTTTCTCTCGTTCTCATCTTCTGAACAGCAGATTTGTTGGTTAAGTGCAGAGAAGTGAGTGTGAGTGATCATGGAGACCTCGTGGTCTGGTTCTGCAGAAGACAGGCTCTGGTCTCGGCGTGTGCTGACGTCTCACGGATCAGACGTGTCTCAGCTGGTGGAGTACAGGCCTCCTGCGCGTGACTCCGTCTCTGTTCCTCCACATGTGCTGTACATCACCGTGGGACTCGTGCTGGTGGTGCTGGCCACGTATGCGATAGTGGGTCACCTGATCCATGACCTGATCCATGACCTGGCAGGTACCAGATGAGCCGTGTTCGGTGGCGTGTTGTTCCTTCATCCCCAGTGCCGTGATTCTGCTGCTTTCTCATGTGAGCCTTTGTTTTGTTGTGATCCTGTTTGCTTGGGTTCAGATGTGTTTTGGACTGTCAGTCTGTGCTCAGAATGGCTCGTGTAGATGGACGGTTCTGCCATGTAAAAATAAACCATTGTTTTTACATAGTCCTGTCCTGAAGAAGCTCTTTCACGTCACAGACATTGACACAAAGGTGCACTGATAACTGAACTGATGTGGATGTTATCTGTTTGTGATGTTGTTCATGAGTCTCTGTGTGTTGTGATCAGTCAGAACGTCTGCTGTTCTCCAGGAATATCCTCTTCCAGCATCTTCTGCACGTTTGAGCTCTTCACAACACTGATTTTGAGATCCTTCTTTTCACAATGAAGATGATTAAGGGACTCAAATGCAACTATTACAAAAGCTACGAACGTTCACTGCTGCTCAAGAAGGAAACACACTGCTCTTTACGTGTGTAAGATCACATCTATAAAGTGAGAGGAAGGGCTTTCATTGCTGCGCAAATACTGCACAGAAGATCCAAGTTTACATTTCCTGTGCGTTTAATAGAACAGAATCATCTAATCACTCATGCATTCAGATGAGTGTGGTGACAAAGAAATGGTTTGATATTTTAAATGGTTGTTATTTAGCTTATCTATATATTCCTGGTAGAGCAAGACTTTGACTCCCAGTGAACACAGATGCTGAAAGCTTGAATAAGACAGTGTCTCCTAATATAAGAACTGAGTGTTTTTGTCATCTCTCCTCAGATTGGGTCTTTGGCCCTAAAACTGAAGCTGGTGATGCTGAGCGCGGCGATGAAGAGGAGAGGGTTCAGATGGAGGAAGAGCGAGCCGGTGTGCTGCCGGGATTCATCATCACCGAACACCTTCATTACATCACTTCACTATGAGTCTGTGCCAGCTCTCACTATTCTGGCTCGAGTCTGTCACTTCGTTTTTAACGTGTTTTTAACACACCAGATGCTCTTTTAGCTGCTGTAGAACAGCGAAGCATAGATAGCAGGAAAGAGGACGTGGTCATGTGATCGTTGTGATGTCATCATTGTAACTGCTGCTTCTGTGATGCCATGAAAATTAATTCTGGCCCTGTATATATACATATAACAGAAGGCATAAAGGATGCGAGTGAGATACAGAATTAAAGCCTCTCCTCATTAGGAACCAACAGCTTGTTGTGTCTGATTCATCTTCATGAGCTTCTAGATTATTCTAATGCCTGTCTGGGTCAATAAGCACAGAAACATGTGAGATGTTCAGCTCTAAAACACCACATGAAACACATGAGGCCTGTCATGAGCCCAAAATCAAAACAATGAAATACGTCATGCTAAACTAACACTGACCTAGATTCATTATTTTTATCTTGTACTGCTTTAAATGATCTGCTGTTCAGAGAGAAATAAATTGTTGCATTAGTTTTACACATGCCAGAACATCGTTAACGAGGTTTTATCTTTTATTAATAAAGCTAAGCACAGTGTGTTCTCTCAGTTATGATTAACTATAACTGTAAGCCGTCTGAAAGCTGGATAATATCTGATAAAGCCTGTGACCTTGAGCGTCTCAGCCAATCACAGCGGCTCACATGTGTGCATCAGCGTCTCCTGCTTTATTCTTCATTCACTGCTGGAGATCCAGAGGAAGGGAAGGACATGGACGTGTAACTCTGTGATTTCTCCAGACGCATAACATCTGACCTTCATCACGGCCTGTGAACAAACTCTCATCTGGACGTATGTATTGAGCTTCTGATCCACACTTGCACGACCTAACGACATGTTTAATGTGTGCTTGAGAATAGCATTTACAGGACCTGAAGAAAATGTCTGTAATAAATGAACACGGTGTGCTGTGATCAGGTCATTGATCGTTCAGCAGCAGGGTCAGGTTAGGGTCAGTTGCTCTTGTATTGGTGTTAACTGTGAGGAAGTGTTCTGGATAAGAGTGTGATGACGGGGAGTGTGCCCCCTCTGCTGCCCCCATCTGGTGAGGAGGAGGTGTTCTTCAAGAATTACATCCCACCTGCTCGAGATGCCATCCATCTGCCCATTCACATCTTCTACATCATCCTCGCCTCCATCATCATAGTGATGACGCTCTACGCCATCATCGGCCACCTCATCAAAGACCTGATCCACGACCTGGCAGGTGAGATGAGACGCTTAAACATGATCAATGACGGCTACACTCCTCAAATACTAGTTTAACTGAAAGTGCAAGTTGTGACATTTGCCAAGTTCTGTATGGTGACCCATACTCGGAATAGATACTCTGCATTTAACACATCCAAGTACACACACACACACACACACACACACACACACACACACAACCTGGAGGGGTGAACACACACACACACACACCCAGAGCAGTGAACACACACACACACACACACCCAGAGCAGTGAACACACACACACATACACACACACACCCGGAGCATATAGGGTTTGATAAACTGAGAATCGGGATTTAGTTATTTGTTTTTTTCTCAAAGATCACGATTCTACCACGATTCTGAATTAAACAAAATAACGTCATGTACTGGATGCAGTGACAAAAAATATTTGGTTATTGCTGCTATTTCAAAATGTTTAATTTATTTGAATCAATTAATATTATTATTATTTCTTTTATTTGAACGAATTGTTCATTTAGTTCCTTGTAAATACTTCGCTTGTTTCATTACTGGATGAGTCGGTGTCTGGAATCTCTGGAATTAATGAATGAGGGACAAATATTTTTTAAGTCCTTTGTCGCCGCCTAGTGGAGAAACAACACAATCGACACAAACGTTATTTGTAGCGCCAATTACTTTCAAGGTGATTTGCTCTCATTTGATCGCTAACATAGCCATCAGTGATTATATCCGAACTATAACATTTTTTTTTTTTTTTTTTTTTATCTGATTAAGGCCCACAAGATACTAGGGCCGTCTCTGGATGTCATTTAGAAATAAAATTGCATAAGTGTTTAAATCGAGATTAATCGTGCAGCTCTATCAATAAATGTATTGATTATGTCACATAACTTTGGAAAATATCCAGTTTACACCCCACTTAATAAATCTTCATAGATGTGATCTGATCTGATACGTGACTGATGTTAACTCCATCGCCGGTCATTAAGAGCATCTTCTCCTGGTCTCCTGCAGACTCTCTGTTCGGTCAGCAGCCGGAGGAGGTGCAGCTCAATCTGTGCGAGGCCAAAGACAAATTCATGGCCGACTGGTGTCCTGAGACCAGCCCGGAGCTGGAGGAGATGGCCCGAGCTGAGGAGATCCGGGTGGTGATGGAGGGTAACAGATACACCCCGGCCATCTGGATCATCTCTGATGGGACCGAGCCCAGAGCACCTCGCACCGGGCCCCGGGTCGTGTTCGGCAAGAACGTATAGAGCAGGGGGACCAGACCTCAGCTCAACTTACCTTTGGATGTTTCTAGTCAGTCTGAAGACCTTAATACTTCTTTATAACATGATGAGAGTAGAGCAGAGGTCAGACTCACAGACTCAGATGACGCCTGCTGGTCTCTAAAACTGACCCTTATTTACTGTGTCTGTCCTTCCTGATGACTGAGCTCATCCCTTATGAAAAATAGATATGGTTGTATCATAGTAAAAGTGTAGTAACCTTTTTTTTTGGCATATTGATTACCATTTTTACATCCACAGTTATACAATAAATATTGTTGAACTATGGTTAGTGTGTGGCTACTGTGGTGTTTTGGTTGTATTAGTAGAAAAAAATAGTTAATTTTCTTAAGGGATTGAGTTTATTTAAATCAGGTGTAATGCAAAATGCACAGCTTCCTGACTCTCATTCATCATTCTACATGATTGAAACAATAAAACATACATTTCATAAAAAAGGCCTTTTATTTGAATCATATGTCTACACGCACACCAGTCTTGAACAGACACTGCTTGAAGAGAACTGAACTGAGCTGGACGAAGCTATTATCACTGAATCAATGATGAACTGACTCTAACCAAAAACACATCACTGTTTGTCCGCTTTCATCGATACATTATTTTTCTTGTTTAACACGGACACAACCCATGAAGCACTAAAGAAATAAAGGTGACTTGAACAAAAGTGAGGCTTTGACTCCGAAACTGTGGATTGGCTCAGATTGGAGCATCTTATGGATCATGAAGTTTAACAATTACTCTCTTCCAACATAAGTGTTTATCGATTAGATATTAATGCTTTAACCTGGTTTTCCAAAATATTCAATGGTCTGAAAAATGAATGAGAAAATATTGTGATTGCGGTGAAAGTGTTTTAGGTTCAGGTACTGAGGAACCACTGATTCATGCTAATAGACCTAACCCTAATTTTTTATGCCTTTTTGCACTTTTTGCAGCCAAATAGGATGCAGAACTGTATTAAAGAAGTAGAAATAAAATTCAAAGAGATTCAAATGTAGCATCATCTTTCTTCCTAAAACGAGTTAAAGCTGTCATTATACACACATTATTTCAAGACGCATTAAGCGATGTGTGTAGTTTATATATTTACATTTACTCATTTAGCAGACGCACATATATATATCGTTATTTAATTAATTAAATTAGCACTTATTAACAAATGTAGATTTCATATAAATGCTTCTACTCACTGGTTATCTCACGGTTAGTAAATGTAAACGAGATTAATTGAAGCAGTGAGCGCGTCACGTTGATGCGCGCGGAGAGACGCATGCGCGTTACAGCCGATGCTCTGATGTGCTTCTGCTGATGTAGGTCAGATGTAGCCTGAATGAGTCCAGAAGCAGCTTCACACGAGCCCGTGGATGTAGCACAACCGAACCGGAGCAGACCGGACTCCTTCAGGATCCTCTGTCTGTGAGGAATAACGACGCGCTGCTCGATGGAGCGTCCCGGTGTTTGATGATGAACCGGAGCGGGGCGGAGAGCGCGAGGGCTGCGGCCGAGCGGTGAGGATCTCCGCCATCGATCAGGGCTTCCATTCACATGAATCCGCTCATCACGTCACACACACGGGCCTTCACTTCACAGCTGCACCAGTCTTGTGTTCATATGATCACGACTGATATTCCCGTTTCTCTCGCGGGTTTAGATGAGAGCAGTGCATGACTGCGGACGCACCTGCATGCGCTGTATTTATATGAAACACGATCAGCTGATCAGTCAAGCTACACCCGTTCAGCAGATGATCACTGTCCTCCATCTTCATCTCATAAGCAGAATCACACAGCATCTGTCTGTCATCCTCTGCTTTAACAGCTGCATGTCTTCGCCTCAGATGATCTCAGTATGATATAAAGCAGAGGAGAAATGTTTGAGTTCAGACTGAGATCTTGTGATCGCAGGCTTTGTTTCCTTGGCAGCTGATCTGAGCACAGTTTGAGACTGAGATCTGTCTGTTAGGAGACACTTGTGAGATTACGCAGGTGTTTTTAATAAGAGAAATGTGAGAACAAAGAGCGTCTCGTATATTTGTGCTGACCGTGGGTTTGAGATGAAGGGTGTGTGTGTGTGTGTGTGTGTGTGTGAGATGGTCAGTGCGTCGAATGTGAGGCTCACATTTACTCACATGTCTCCTAATTAAAGCACCTGATTCAATTGTGTGCGTATTTGTCATGCTTTTTGGATTTATTGGATTCATGATTTAACAGTGGATTATTTATTGACATGAAATATCACGCTCAGCTGATGTGATGCTCATCCTCTGCATGTTGTGGAATATGTTATATTAATGGGGTCAGTAATTTGCCATGCTCATTTTGGTTTTGAAAGTGAATTTTAAAATATAAAGCTATATAAATAAAATAAAAAGACTTACTATTGCCTTATTGTACTAATTCAGTTTAAAATTGTTTTTATTTGTCTTTATTTTACGGGATTAGCTCAGATTTCAGATGAATGCCGTCTAGTGTTTAATTTAATGTCCAAATGTGGTGTGTCTTTGCTCTTCAATTACTGTTTATTAATCTTTGTGTTAGGGCTGCACAATCAATCGAAATTAAATCGCAAAGGCAATAAATCGTGATTAGGCAGAAGCTGCGATTGTCACGTGTCTCTTTCAGTGAAGCGCAGTTCTGTGATCCGCGGTAAATCTCCATCTGAAGGCCAGAGGGCGCTCTCGCGCTGAACATACAACTATGCCCCGAAGAAGGAATCCAGGAAATGCCTCACACTGCAGTTGACTAAACCAAGGGGCAAGGAACTCGACCGGAAGTTGAAGTCGGGTGGGGGCTGCCATCTTTTAGCAGAACTTCACTTGCGTTAGCATTCCCATTGACTCCCATTCATTTTGGCGTCACTTTGACAGCGAATAACTTTACATCTGAGGCGTTTAAAGACTCTGTTTGTCCATTATTTATTTCTAAAGATACACGACAATGTATAAAGGGCTCCATTACCTTCTATGTTACATTATGGCCCCGTATATATTTTTGAGCTAACGATAGGCTAACGATTGCGTCATAACCACTCGACTCTCTGTCGCATTACCGTACAGACAGGAGGAGAAGCTCGCAGGCAATTAACTTAATATGGCGTACTGGCGTTACATTTTAAAATACTACACAAAATAATTAATCAGAATACTTACTCCTGCTCACTCACGACAAAGAACTCCCCGCTCAAGCTCGCCGTCTCTGCAAGATTAACGATGGCAGTTTGCACGCACAGCTACTAGAAGATTTACATCTGTCAGACAGGTTGCTGACGTCGTCAAGCTTCGTTTGAGTCTGCGCGTCAGAAACGGAAGTGCTAAAAAACGCTAAAACTGGGCTTCATTTGTCTCAATTGAGTTCCAATGGGGTCGCTGTGTCCATTTCTTTTACTGTCTATGAGGCAATCAGGGGAAGTGGAGGTATAAAGTAAAGGTTACCAAAATTTGCTCCTGTTCACGCTTGCCTTCTCTGGAAGATTCGGTGGGTGATTCAGATTTCTCTTGGCACAGCGATTAGAAGATTATAAGATTTACAGGTTGCTCATGTGACATCTACGTCATCGAGCTCAGTTTGAGTCTGCGCAGTACGCCTGACCCCCAGCAAGTGCGTGCTTCTAATCGACTTCATTTTTCTCCGTTGAATTCAATGGGGTCGCTGTGTGCATTTCTTTTACTGTCTATGAATAAACAGATTTAACTGCTTTCATTGATTCAAAGTGATTAATAAACACAGGGCTACGACTACTATCTGAGTTCTTATTATAATTAGAAAGTATAGCTATAATGAAATGCTAATCAACATTATCTCTGCTTAGAATATAATGAAAAATTGAGTGTGCCTTAATTAATCTTAGAATCCACATCATCTCACAAGGATTTAATTCAAACATTCAACTGACGTTATGAAGTGAGTTTGGAGTTCAAACATTATTAAATGTGGTATTTTCACGTGCTCTCAGATGAAGCAGCATTCATTACACAGAGCTGTAGTTCACGGAGAAGATACGCAAACAGCTGTCATTATCGCCAACGATTTAGTCCATTTGAAAATCTTACAATTATATCGTCTGTGAATATGAATGCGATTTTTCATAGCTTGTTAGAGAACTAGGGCTCTGTGAAGTGAATGCTGCTCCACCTGAAGCAGGTGATGGAGATTTACTGCTAATCACAGAACTGGCTTTAATGAGTAAATGTGCAGGACAATCACGATTAATCATCCAGCCCTACTTTGTGTTATTGTGATGCGGACTGATTTGAAGTGAAATAAAAGACAGTTAATGTCAGTATATATATATGATGTCATTCCAGTGAACAGTTAATTCATTCATGCTGAAGCATTCAGCAAAAGCCATTCAGTAATGTGTTTGTGTGTGAATGAATGCATGATTTATGGATTCTTGTTCTGATTTTTCAGAGATTTTGTTGTGGATGGAGAGATAAATGAATGCGGATCTACTAGTTACATTACAGGTAACACACACACACACACACACGCACACAAATGCAAATATATTACAGTTTTTTTTTTTACAATCATTTTTGCACTGATAACAGAACCTTCATGTCATTTTTCAAAACTCTGGACACAAAACTTAAGGCCCTGGTATATTTCAAACAAAGTTAGTTTTTGTTCTTCGTTTGGGGGCAAAAATTATTTTGAAAAGGCTGAGTGACGGTATACTGTTTCCGAACATTCAGACACCTCTGCGCTGCTGGAGGCGGGGTGTAGATTAATGTAAACCAGACACTTGTGCATGTCCCCTAAACACAACTACGATGAAATGAAGTGTAGGCAATCTAGGTGTGAGACGGACACCAACGATCAGAATATTCTAGACAAAATAATAATGTTTAGCAGCAGTTCAGGGTCAAGTATCATGTTTGCAATACATAAGAACCATAATCAGTCCTCTATGGGAAGTGTGAATGTCTCATAGTCTGAAAACTTTAGCATGATGTGGATAAAAAATATTGGCGTCAGTTTCTTTTATTTTATTAGTGTTCATTTATTTTATTAAACTGGATAAATTGTTACACCCTTTTATATTTTATGTGGTGCCATGATTTATTTTTGATAAAAACAAAGGTTTATTACTGTATGTTCGTTTGGCATTTATTTAATTTATATTTAATTTATTTATTTATTGTATACCCTTTAAATTGGCTCATTGAAAGAACAACAGCAGCAGTATGGTGTAACATTTAAATGAAACGCATGTACTTGGTACTTGCTGCCTTATATCTTTGCTGTTTCCTTTCATTCTTTTTATGGCTTTGGAAAACTTGTCTTGGATGTTTCTCTGGGTTTCTTTTTGCATAACTCTTCATTGTGATTTCATTCTAGGAATTAAATGCTTTCTCTGACTGATCGTACAGGTGCAGATATATTTGTGCTAGCTCAGCTATATCCGACACTCCAGTGTATTCATGTTGCTAAAGACTAGGCCGGAGATATTGTTCTCTCTTGCCTGACCTACGCTGAATTAGAAGCGGACCAAAAAAAAGGACTTCAAAGAATGTGGAGTTTCAGAACACACACCGATTGCGTAACCATCATGGACCAATAGAAACTCAAAGGTTTTTAGGAACCGAAACGAACTCCCCCAGAAAGGTCGCTTTGGTGAGCCATTTCAAACTGCCAAAACAAACTCAAAACGAACTTTGTTTCGGCCTGATTTTGTTCAAATTTATGTCATATCAGTTCGATTTCGTTTGAAGTATATTGGGGCCTTTAAAATTATCATTATTTGTAACAGGCTCTCTAATGTTCAAACTATGCATATTGCCTTCATATCTTTAAAGAAGCCTTGCATTTGGAGAAGCATTGGTTCATGTGATGAAATAAAAATCACAACATAAGGTTTTCCAATGGAAAAAAATCTGATTGGTTGTATCTTATTCTCGCCATGAATATAGCCTTAGAAGCTGGTATGGCGTTTAAAAGAAAAGAAAGAAAGAAAGAAAGAAAAAAATCTGATAAAAAAAAAAAAAAAAAAAAACACAAAATAAAGTATTGAAGAATATTGCTTTTATCTAAAGCAACTTACAAATAAGGACAATAGAAGCAATCAAAACAGCAATGATATACAAGTGCTAGAACAAGTCTAATGAAGCAAGGTTTAAAAAAAAATCATAAATAAAAGGAAAACAGATAGAATAGAGAAAGAATAGATCTATTGTTAGGTGAAATGAAAAGAAAACGGATGAAATACAAAAAGAATTTAGTATTAGTTTTTTTTTTTAGAAAACAATTAGCAAATCAATAGATTACAGGTTAAAAGGGGGACTTTTTTTTTTTTTTTTTTTTTTTTTTTTTTTTTAAGAATAGAATTAGAATAAAGAGTGCTAGAGTTAGAGAGTCAAATAAAGATGTCATTGCATGCATCATCCATGGCCTGGAGAAGAGTGACTTGTTCATGAGGTGCCTTACATAGACCTTTCACCTCCATGTGGAGAAAGACTCCTCAGTGGGATTAAGGAAAGGGGAGTATGGAGATAAATACAGGGTGAGGAATTGTGGATGGGCCTGAAACCATACTTGGATCATTTGAGCATGATGAAACAGAATCAAAAAAACACGGGACGTGATGTTAAACTGTCCATTGTGCCAATGGATGGTATGCACATGAGGTTTGCCTTGATGTTAAGAGTGGCGTGGGAGCTGTACCTCAGATATGGGAAAGATGTAAATTTGGGACACATCATCAGTAGTATGCCTTTGAATCATGGGGTGTTTCGGCCTTTCAATACTAAACACCCTCATCAAAGGTGGCCAGCAACAGGGTGATCAAACCTGAGCTTGTGTCCCATGCCCAATCATGAAAATTGCATAGTTGTTTAAATGGCGCAGCCCACGGGACTATGCAAGGCAGGAGGCGTCCTCTTCCCTGAGTCAAGCGTAGAGCTGACCGCATACCTTGTTCACCCTCTTCATGGAGGGTTGTGACCTGGGTTCTCAAGTGGGTTATAGAGTGGGGGGGATTAGTGAGTGGGTCATGTTGATGCTCTTTGAGCCCAACAAGGGTCCTTCCTTTTAATCCATATCCACTGGCTGCTTCTTTCGGCCGCTTCAGAGACTGATTTAATTGTCTGTCGCAGAGCCTGTCCATGGATGCCAAGGTCTTTCAGCAGTCTGATGGTAGAAGAAGCCACAAAACCTCTGCATCCCACTTCAACCGGATAGACTTTCGCTTTCCACCCTCGTTGTTGAGCGTCTGCTGCCAGTTCTATATAGCGCAGTTTCTTGCGCTCATAGGCCTCATCCGTTGAATTCTCCCATGGGACTGTAAGCTCTATGATATAAACAGTCTTCAATGAAGGGGACCAGAGAACCAAGTCTGGTCTGAGGGTGGTGACTGCAATCTCAGGTGGAAAGATTAGTTGCTGGCCAATATCAACTAGCATCTTCCAGTCCCGGGCCTAGGCTAGCTGTCCAGCTTCTGCTTTTGGTAGGGGGATGTTTGGGCTTTTTCTGCCCCTCTCGGATGAAGGTTGGGGCCATGATGGAATCGATCGCTCTCAGGGGCAGGGAGTTAGTGGTATTCCTCTGGCTCTCAAGAGCTGCTGCCAGACTCTTGAGGACCTGGTTGTGTCTCCAGGTGTAACGACCTTGTGTGAGGCAGGTCTTACAACCGGCCAAGATGTGCTTAAGAGTTGCTGGAGTTGGGCAGAGGGCACAAGTAGGGTCCTCGCCATACCACTGGTTGAGGTTTTTTGGAGATGGGAGCACATCATAGGTGGCTCTGATGATGAAGCTGATGTTGCTTGCCTCCATTTCCCAGAGCTCCCTCCAGCTAAGCTTTCTCCTCTCCAGACCTTCCCACCTCATCCATTGTCCCTGTCTGACAAGAGAGACAGCCTTTGCGCTTCTTTCCGTCTCCTCCTGACGACGAACCTCCTCGACCACCATTTTCCTCCTTTCTGATGTTGAGGCCTTACGCCAAGTTGGCTTACTTGCCGTAAGGCCAAAGCCTCCTCTTCCCAACTGGACATGCCCTACAATGTCACTGTGCTTAAGGGCTGAGGTAGCTTGCTGCACCGCGTCAGATGGTGTCCATTTCCGTCCGGTTACCAGGAGTGGAACGGCATTGCTGATGGTCTGGTCTCTGGAGTCCTTCAAAGTCATCTGGAGTCTCACTTTAGAACACTTGTACTCTTCGGTGAGGCTTGTGATAGGCAGTTCAAGGACCCCTTTGCCATAGAGGCTGATGTTAGTCAGACAGCGTGGGACGCCGAGCCATTTCTTGATGTATGAAGTCATGGTTCGCTCCATCTTCTCCACCGTTGTTATTGGGAGCTCATAAACAGTGAGTGGCCACATTACCCGAGGAAGAAGTCCAAATTGCAGGCACCAGAGCTTGAGCTTCCCTGGCAGTAGGGTACTGTTAATGTCTTCCAGACTATTGGTAATGTCCTGCCTTACTTGCTGCACTTGGTCTTTGTCTCCGAGGCTTGCGTTGTACCATCTACCCAAGCTTTTGACAGGTTGCTCAGAAACTGTTGGTATTGGGTCATCACCAATACAGAACTTCAAATTTTTAAGCTGTCCCTTAACTATTGAGATGCTTCGTGACTTGTTCGGTTTGATTTTCATCCGGGCCCACTTGATGTTCTCCTGCAGTTTACCAAGTAGCCGCCTGGTACATGCTGCAGTAGTGGTCAGAGTGGTCATGTCATCCATGTATGCTCGGATAGGTGGAAGGCGGATCCCGTTCTTAGTTCGCTCACCCCCCACCACCCATCTTGAAGCCCTGATGATGACCTCCATGGCCATTGTGAAGGCCAGGGGTGAGATTGTACAGCCTGCCATGATGCCTACTTCTACGCGCTGCCATGATGTTGTAAAGTCGGCTGTTGTAAAGCACAGTTGCAGGTCTTCGAAGTAGGCTTTTACTAAACTAGTGACAGATGATGGAACGTGGAAGAAGTTGAAGGATTCCCAGAGGAGGTTATGGGGAACTGATCCAAAGGCATTAGCCAGGTCAAGGAAGATGACATGGATGTCTCTTTTGTCTTTCTTCGCCGCTTGGATCTGATGCCAGATCATGCTGGTATGCTCCAAGCAACCAGAGAACCCAGGAATGCCGGCCTTCTGTACGGATGTATCAATGTACTTGTTCTTCTCCAGGTAGGTGGACAACCTCCGTGCTATCACGCTGAAAAAGATTTTTCCCTCAACGTTGAGAAGGCAGATTGGCCGGAATTGACCAATGTCTGTCGCATCCTTCTCCTTGGGAATTAGCACCCCTCCAGCCCTTCGCCACCCCTTAGGTATTATTCACTTCTGCCACACTATCCTCATGAGCCTCCAAAGATAGCGTAGCACATCTGGTGCGTTCTTGTAGAGCTTATACGGTACTCCATTCGGCCCAGGGGCTGATGCTGATCTTGCGCGCCGTACTGTACTCTCTACCTCCTTCCATTTTGGAGGGCCAGTCTCCAGATTGAATTCGGGAGGTTGAATAGGTGGGATGTCATGTGGGATAACTATTTGTTCGTGCCTTTTTGGGTCATGGTTGCCCTTTTCCAGATGTTCTTCCAGTTCCTCCTTGGGAATTTTCAGGATTCCGCTTTTTTCCTTAGCGAAGAGATCTTTAACGAACTTGAAGGGGTTTTTGTAGAACCGTGTTCTTGTGTGTTCCTTCTTCTTGCGAAGTTTCCTCAGGTTCTCTGCTCTTCGCAAGGTTGCCAACCGACACTTGATGTCCCCCTGGAGTAGCATGAGACCCTCTCTCTCTGCATCAGAGGCCTTCTTCCACTGCTTTCTCAGCTGCCTTCTCTCTCTGACCAGAATTTCGATCTCTTGCTGCCTCCTGGATTTGGCTGGTGCTGATATTGCTTTGTTGCTTCTCCTAGCGTTTACTCCAAAGCGCTCTTCTCCATAGTGGTAGATGATGTCAACCATCCTTTCCAGCTTTTTCTCTGCTGTGCCCACTTGTTGCTCCAGGATTTTGTCAGGTCGTTATTGATTATTTCCCACTCTCTCTTTTCAACAGCTTTGGGCCACTTCACACTCGGTCTGTGCCCTTTGATCTTTTCCTCCTTGGGAGGTCTCTGTGGTTGAGTGGGTTCCTCCACCGGCATTTCTGTGCTTGTATTATCCTCCTCAGGGACACTGGTACTGATGCTCTGCGAACTTTGGTTTTTATCCCGTCGCTGTGCTTCAATCGACTGATTTGACTGGTTGCTTCGTAGGAAGTACTGGTCAATGCGAGGCCCTTGTCTCTGCTCTTTCAAGCACCCTCTCTTTCCTTGGTGGGTCCTCAATCCCCTGAATGATGTTATTTTCGCCCAGCCACAGGTGCACACTTGAAGAGAATGTCCAGCTGCTGCTGTGGTTGTCTCATGTGCCGTGTTCTTGCTCGTAGTCATGTCCGTTCCTGAGTCTGTAACCATGCTGTCAGTCATTGAGCCATCTTGCGCCCCCGCTCTCGCAGGCTCTGGGGGTATGTTCCTTTGTTCACTTTCTGTAGCATTTAGCGGGTGTCTCCAACAAACTGAAGCAGCGTCGGAGACTGCCGCCATGGGTAGCTAGCCCATGACAGCCCCAGTGGGGACTATTCCCTCCAGTCAGCAGTCTCTCCAAGCTGTCACACAGACTTTCCTATGTTGTCAGCTGTCCTTTCACAGCGGTCACTGGACAAGTCCAGATATTCAGAATCAAAAAAACACGGGACGTGATGTTAAACTGTCCATTGTGCCAATGGATGGTATGCACATGAGGTTTGCCTTGATGTTAAGAGTGGCGTGGGAGCTGTACCTCAGATATGGGAAAGATGTAAATTTGGGACACATCATCAGTAGTATGCCTTTGAATCATGGGGTGTTTCGGCCTTTCAATACTAAACACCCTCATCAAAGGTGGCCAGCAACAGGGTGATCAAACCTGAGCTTGTGTCCCATGCCCAATCATGAAAATTGCCTAGTTGTTTAAATGGCGCAGCCCACGGGACTATGCAAGGCAGGAGGCGTCCTCTTCCCTGAGTCAAGCGTAGAGCTGACCGCATACCTTGTTCACCCTCTTCATGGAGGGTTGTGACCTGGGTTCTCAAGTGGGTTATAGAGTGGGGGGGATTAGTGAGTGGGTCATGTTGATGCTCTTTGAGCCCAACAAGGGTCCTTCCTTTTAATCCATATCCACTGGCTGCTTCTTTCGGCCGCTTCAGAGACTGATTTAATTGTCTGTCGCAGAGCCTGTCCATGGATGCCAAGGTCTTTCAGCAGTCTGATGGTAGAAGAAGCCACAAAACCTCTGCATCCCACTTCAACCGGATAGACTTTCGCTTTCCACCCTCGTTGTTGAGCGTCTGCTGCCAGTTCTATATAGCGCAGTTTCTTGCGCTCATAGGCCTCATCCGTTGAATTCTCCCATGGGACTGTAAGCTCTATGATATAAACAGTCTTCAATGAAGGGGACCAGAGAACCAAGTCTGGTCTGAGGGTGGTGACTGCAATCTCAGGTGGAAAGATTAGTTGCTGGCCAATATCAACTAGCATCTTCCAGTCCCGGGCCATGGCTAGCTGTCCAGCTTCTGTTTTGGTAGGGGGATGTTTGGGCTTTTTCTGCCCCTCTCGGATGAAGGTTGGGGCCGTGATGGAATCGATCGCTCTCAGGGGCAGGGAGTTAGTGGTATTCCTCTGGCTCTCAAGAGCTGCTGCCAGACTCTTGAGGACCTGGTTGTGTCTTCAGGTGTAACGACCTTGTGTGAGGCAGGTCTTACAACCGGCCAAGATGTGCTTAAGAGTTGCTGGAGTTGGGCAGCAGTGGTGGAGGAAGTACTTAAGTTTAGTACTTAAGTAAAAGTAAAACTACCCTGCAAAATATATACTTAAGTAAAAGTATAATTACTACATCAACATCTTACTTAAGTAAAAGTCATAAGTACATACTTTTAAATTTACTTTAAAGTATTTTTTTAAGTAAAAGTACAATCAGTTGTCTCAATGTCTGGGCTGTTCAATTGTAACAATCACAAACAATATCTATTGTGTACTGGAAAGAGTTGTTGTGCAATACTGACACTGTAAAAATCTGGTTATTTACTAATTACTCATTAAATAATAATTAGGCTAATGACATACAATTTATTTTATTTTTACTATACTATTAAGAGCAGTAAAAAAAACTCAAAAGTACACAGGTGAGTGTTATTCTGAACACTTTAATCAAATTTGTATGACCAGTTTATTCTGCACAATATTATTCTGCTCAATATTACATTTATTTCTGTATTTTTGATCAAATAAATGCAGGCTTGATAAGAAGAAGAAACTTCTGTCAAAAACATTAAAAATAGTAATGTTTCCAAACTTTTGGCCTGTACTGTGTATATATATATATAATATCATGATATTGACGAAAAACCACTGTCATAGTTCAAAATTCATATATCAAACCAAGATATAGTTTTGCCTGCATGCTTACTTGTGAATGTCAAATAAATACCCAATGTTGTATGGTAAAGAAGCTAGGAGCCGACGCCGTATAAATAGTTTGAACATTTTTTCATCGAGTCAAAACAAACAGCTATTTTAGCCAACTACGAATGTACAGATATAGCAGTAGTTTGCTCATCTCCAAAAATGTAACGTACTAGCAAGCTATCGTCCCTGCTGTGCTAATAACCAGCTAAAGAAGTTGCCCTGTTAGGGTAATAGTTACCACTAACTTACGTCAAACAAATATTATAATATCTTCGATTTACATCAGTTCCGCTTGTGTTGTTTCAAAACACGCGCTGAGCGCGTGAGTTCTTTGGCCAATCAGATCTCCGATCTGTTTCAACGTGCATTGGCCAGCAACGCCAAAACGTCAGTCGACCAAAAAAAATTTTATGCAAGATTCGGAAGGATGTAACGACACGCATTTTAATAATGTAGTGGAGTAGAAAGTACAGATAATTGCTGAAAAATCTACTTGAGTAAAAGTATAAGTATGCATTATTTTTTTTACTTAAGTAAAGTATAGATACGTAAAAATTTACTCAAGTACAGTAACGAAGTACAAATACTTCGTTACATTCCACCACTGTTGGGCAGAGGGCACAAGTAGGGTCCTCGCCATACCACTGGTTGAGGTTTTTTGGAGATGGGAGCACATCATAGGTGGCTCTGATGATGAAGCTGATGTTGCTTGCCTCCATTTCCCAGAGCTCCCTCCAGCTAAGCTTTCTCCTCTCCAGACCTTCCCACCTCATCCATTGTCCCTGTCTGACAAGAGAGACAGCCTTTGCGCTTCTTTCCGTCTCCTCCTGACGACGAACCTCCTCGACCACCATTTTCCTCCTTTCTGATGTTGAGGCCTTACGCCAAGTTGGCTTACTTGCCGTAAGGCCAAAGCCTCCTCTTCCCAACTGGACATGCCCTACAATGTCACTGTGCTTCAGGGCTGAGGTAGCTTGCTGCACCGCGTCAGATGGTGTCCATTTCCGTCCGGTTACCAGGAGTGGAACGGCATTGCTGATGGTCTGGTCTCTGGAGTCCTTCAAAGTCATCTGGAGTCTCACTTTAGAACACTTGTACTCTTCGGTGAGGCTTGTGATAGGCAGTTCAAGGACCCCTTTGCCATAGAGGCTGATGTTAGTCAGACAGCGTGGGACGCCGAGCCATTTCTTGATGTATGAAGTCATGGTTCGCTCCATCTTCTCCACCGTTGTTATTGGGAGCTCATAAACAGTGAGTGGCCACATTACCCGAGGGAGAAGTCCAAATTGCAGGCACCAGAGCTTGAGCTTCCCTGGCAGTAGGGTACTGTTAATGTCTTCCAGACTATTGGTAATGTCCTGCCTTACTTGCTGCACTTGGTCTTTGTCTCCGAGGCTTGCGTTGTACCATCTACCCAAGCTTTTGACAGGTTGCTCAGAAACTGTTGGTATTGGGTCATCACCAATACAGAACTTCAAATTTTTAAGCTGTCCCTTAACTATTGAGATGCTTCGTGACTTGTTCGGTTTGATTTTCATCCGGGCCCACTTGATGTTCTCCTGCAGTTTACCAAGTAGCCGCCTGGTACATGCTGCAGTAGTGGTCAGAGTGGTCATGTCATCCATGTATGCTCGGATAGGTGGAAGGCGGATCCCGTTCTTAGTTCGCTCACCCCCCACCACCCATGAAACTGAAGATCATCCCAAACTATTATGTAGGTCACACCATCAGTTCTACAGACCTGATTTAGCTCATCAAGGAAGGCTATGAGGTGAGCTGCATTATATGACACTCCATCTTCTGATATAGCTGCACACATGGTGATATTGGTTCCACATTGTCCAGATACTTGGATGGTTGCCCGTTGGTCAATTAAATTCTGACCTCTCCTCCTTGTCTTGGCCAGGTTAAAAAATATCCAAAAATATGAATTTGTGATCATTTTCATCAGCATCCAGCTCCATCACCCTCTAAAAAGACAAAGACAATTACAAATTACAATAATGTAAAATATTTGCCAAAAACTGTCTTCGGTTGCTTCACTCTATCTGTATGTCTTTCAAAATGCACATGGTAGTTGTTTGAAGACACTTGATGTCTTTTCAGCACCTGTGCAGTAATTGGCACACTTATGGCTTCCAAAAACATTGTCATTGTCCAAGATTGATGAATATAATTTCTGGACAGAAAAGGAAATATCTGTTTTAGTCTTATAATCAGGGTTAGGTTCTTCTACACCCTTGTTAATCAGCTATTTCCCTCTGATTTTAGGAATAAATTATGGGTAAGGTTAGGTTTAGCAGTAGGGATTGGATTAAGTCTATTTTTGGACAATAATATTGATCAAGTATCATCAAAAGATGTTGTTCCAGGAACATGTCTTACTTGGCAAAAGGGTTAGCTTAAACTTTAGTGGATTCTGAAGACCTGCCAGTTCTCATTGCAGAAAGTTCTGATGATTGAGATGATCTTCTGAGATTTGGCTGAAACATTGTAGCTGCTGCACTCATTGTCATGCACTGTAAAAAATGAATCATGGGTCTTGTAATTTTCATCAAAAAAATTAAGGTGATAATTAAAAATAATGTGTGGATTTCATTAAAGAAATTGTGATTCAGTGTTGTATAGAAAATAATGAGGACTTTTTACTAATAAAACCAAGAGATGCGTTTTCCTCATTTTGTTTTAGGAGACTTAAGCAGTTTTGGTGCTTGAATTGGGGAACTGATTAAACTAAAATAATTAAGGAAAGAAGGCTGCCTATTTAATTTAAGTGAATTAGCTAAATTTAGCAGTTTTATTTTAGAGGTGATTGTTAGTTCCCAGCATGCTTTGCATATGGCTGGATATGGAGAGTAAATTTTGAAATTAAATGCTACTTTATGTTTTTGAGAGAAGGGAGGCATCTATTAATATTTAATGTTCAGTTACATTTTACATTTTTAAGAGTTTCTGTAACATCGAAGTTTCCATTGCACAGTGCAATCGTTACTGTGCAGAAGAGTAGAGCTTGTAGTTATGGATACTACTCTTCTAAGGCATTAATGAGCAGTACTTTCCAGTATTTCTCAAGTATTTTCCTATTTGAGCTGATTGGCTGTATACAGTCTTGTAAATGTATAAAATAACAAAATACAAACAGATCTCTTTTAAAATCACCGACTTTTGAGAATAAACTTAAAATAAATGAGCACATTTGCCTAATTATATTAAATTTATTGTGCCATAGACTAAATAATTTAGGAATTTTTACTTAATTTATTTGGGTAAATTTCACTAAAAAAACAACAACCTTAAAATCTACTCAAATATAATATGTGTAATATTGTTACCATAATTTTTTTAAGCAGATAGCATGTAATATTTTTTACAGTGTGTCATGATTTCTGATATAGTCTACAACTATAGCTCTGATTTTATTTGACGCTCTTTGCTGTTCCTGCTGGTGTCTAGGTCTGAGGGCTTGTCAGTGATCATCCACATACCTCCTTAAAGGGCTGCTTGTCCCCTTATATTCCTCTGACCACCATGTAATCCTTGCCTTTCACCTTCCTCTTCTGACTCCATGTCCTCATTGTGTTGAGTAGGATACTATAATTTCACTTATCTTATTTATATATGTGTGCAAATATGTGAAATCAATGAGCAGTAATGAGTAGCTATTAACTCATTAAAACCACAAAAGCAATTACATAAAAGTAATCTTACACACAGTAATGTTTAATATGAAAATGTGTTCTGTAAAAGTGGTACTTGAGACCATAGAAATCATATCTGATAAAGAATGAAATATGACACCCATAGATAATGTAGTCCGTCTGGGTCATATCCTGTGGTAAATGGTGTCAATTAATCTATCCTTAATCTACCCTATCTGACATTCTTGATCTAAACATGGAATATCAGTTTCCATAAAAGCTTCAAGAGTAATGCATCACTGGTTTAGCTCTTTCCTGGCTTATTTCCTAGTCAAGGCAAGCCACCTTTATTTATATAGCACTTTAAACAAAATACATTGCGTCAAAAAAACTGAACAACATTCATTAGGAAAACAGTGCTTTCAATAATGCAGAATGACAGTTAAAGGCAGTTCATCATTGAATTCAGTGATGTCATCTCTGTTCAGTTTAAATAGTGTCTGTGCATTTATTTGCAATCAAGTCAATGATATCGCTGTAGATGAAGTGACCCCAACTAAGCAAGCCAGAGGCGACAGCGGCAAGGAACCGAAACTCCATCGGTGACAGAATGGAGAAAAAACCTTGGGAGAAACCAGGCTCAGTTGGGGTCAGTTCTCCTCTGACCAGACGAAACCAGTAGTTCAATTCCAGGCTGCAGCAAAGTCAGATTGTGCAGAAGAATCATCTGTTTCCTGTGGTCTTGTCCTGGTGCTCCTCTGAGACAAGGTCTTTACAGGGGATCTGTATCTGGGCTCTAGTTGTCCTGGTCTCCGCTGTCTTTCAGGGCAGTAGAGGTCCTTTCTAGGTGCTGATCCACCATCTGGTCTGGATACGTACTGGATCCGGGTGACTGCAGTGACCCTCTGATCTGGACACAGACTGGATCTGGTGGCCACGGTGACCTCGGAACAAGAGAGAAACAGACTAATATTAGCGTAGATGCCATTCTTCTAATGATGTAGCAAGTACATCGGGTGTTATGTGAAGTGTTTCCGGTTCCGGTTTACCTAATTAATGCAGCCTAAAAATCCTTTAACGGATTTGGATATTAAAAGCATATTAGTATGTTATGTGCAGGGGCGATTCTAGGATTTTTTCAACTGGGGGGCACAAGAGGGGCCACGAATAATACAGAGGGGCCAATCTTGTGTTGTTTGAACTGTATATCCAAATCATTTCAGTAACCTTTAAAATCAGCAATAAACAGTGAAACCCTATTATATTTTAATAGCAGTTATTCACTGCTCTAAATTAAAAAAAAAATCAAATACAATTTGTATTAACTTTTCACTTTACAAAAGTGAAAGAAAAACTGTAATAAATAAAATAATCCAATGTATGAATAGTGTACAACTCACAAATAATAATAATATAATTCATTTATAATAGCCTTATATAATATATATATAATAGCCTTATTTATATAATATTTATATAAATGCAGAATAACATTAATAATTCATAGAAATAAATACACAATAAATTAATTAATATAACTAATATAAATTTTATATAATTTCATTATATGTTTTTGTTTATTATCCACATCCCATTCAATTTGCATAGCAGCAGTTGCAGTAAATTTGCATTGATGAATAAACAAAATCTACTTATGTCAAGGCTAATTAATCTTGAGCATATTGATTTAAAAATATCATATAACCATACTTTGTTAGAAAGCTACTTGTTCAAAAAGGTAGCTTTAGTTTAACATGTAAAATATGTGGATCCTAAAAAAACAGTTTAGAATAGCTTAATTAGTCCAGTGTTATTTTAGTATTAGTTATTTATTTTGCTATTTAATCATGCATTAAATATTTATGTATGACTTTTAATTTGAGAATGTTTCTGGGTGTCATCAAATGACGTTTTGTCAATAACTTCTGTGAAGGGGGGGAGAGAGAGCTTTCCAGGGTGCAGACAGCAATCGCGGAGCACCATGGTGATTTTAGAACGGCAACTGAATTTATGAGAAATCTACAGACGCAAGGTGTAGAAAAATAAAGACCTATATGTGTATTTTGGACTTTTTTTTCACCACAAGTCTGAAAGAAGACATGTTATTGAAGACAAACAGCCTTAAATCTCAAAATTGACCAGTAAAAAAACGATGTTTTTGCATGTGTCTCACCCATATAGACTATAAAAAAAAGTCTCAAGTGTGGAGCGTTAGATAAACATCATACGATTTGTTTCGTCACCTCACTTAAGTGAAAAAAGTTGCTAATCGACTGCATGATTCAATAATGACTTTATTAGAATTGATATTATATATATTTTTTAAACCATTGCTTTAAATTGCGTTGTTGCCTATATCGGCGCGTTCGGCCGAAAAAAAAAAAAGTAAATCGTAACGCAGTAAACCCCCTTTTACATTCAGCATCAGAGGAGCATAGTAAATATAATATTTAGCATCTTGGTCTGCTCCAAGTTCATCGTCATCGAACCTGGTCTGTCTAACACCGAAAGTACACCGTAACACCGTTAGTACCAAACACTCTCCCATCTATTCAAGAACTGTACTTATCCAGAGTGAGAAAAAGGGCTGTCAAAATCACTCTGGACCCCTCACATCCAGCACACTCCCTCTCTGAACTGTTGCCATCTGGTCGACGCTACAGAGCACTGAGCACTAGAACGACCAGACACAGGACCACTTTCTTCCCTCAGGCAATCCATCTTATGAACAGCTGATAATAATGGCGAACACACTACACTTTATATTTATATACACACACACTTTATTTATCTAACACACATACTTAGTATACACTTAAATTTTGCACATAATTTACATGTACATACATAACTTCACTTTGTAATATACCTGCCTACAATTGTCATTTGTATATTGTCATTCACTGTCTACATATTTGTATTTTTTATTCTTTTATTATGTGTTTTATGTTCTGTCGCTGTCATTCTGTTGTACTGCGGAGCTTCTGTCACGAAAACAAATTACTCGTATGTGTAAACATACCTGGAAATAAAGCTCATTCTGATTCTGATTCTGATTCTGATTCTGATTCACTTCTTGCACTGCAACAACTCTCTAATCGAAAAACATAAGCTATTTAAAATAGGTGCTTTTTTCGTTGGAAAACAGCAGCTCGCTATTCTTGGTCCTCGTTGAGAAGCATCGCGACGCAATCATGAGTAATTTACTAAACTGAAAGATTATAATTTGAATTTGTGAGTGACAGACAAGTAGAAGGGTGGGGGCACACTAGGGGGCCAATCAGTTTTCAGGAGGGGCCAGTGCCCCCATGGCCCCTCCCCTGGCTACGCCACTGGTTATGTGTAAGCCAGGTTAAAGAGATGGGTCTTTAATCTAGATTTAAACTGCAAGAGTGTGTCTGCCTCCCGAACAATGTTAGGTAGGTTATTCCAGAGTTTAGGCGCCAAATAGGAAAAGGATCTGCCGCCCGCAGTTGATTTTGATATTCTAGGTATTATCAAATTGCCTGAGTTTTGAGAACGTAGCGGACGTAGAGGAGTATAATGTAAAAGGAGCTCATTCAAATACTGAGGTGCTAAACCATTCAGGGCTTTATAAGTAATAAGCATTATTTTAAAATCTATACGATGTTTGATAGGGAGCCAGTGCAGTGTGGACAGGACCGGGCTAATATGGTCATACTTCCTGGTTCTAGTAAGAACTCTTGCTGCTGCATTTTGGACTAGCTGTAGTTTGTTTACTAAGCGTGCAGAACAACCACCCAATAAATCATTACAATAATCTAACCTTGAGCTCATAAATGCATTGAATGGTGACATCATATGCATGCATGGACTTCAGTTTCTGAATGCTTATTACATTCAAATTTACCTAACCACCAGCTTTGATAGGCCATCATTGCCTGACTCACTTAAACTAAATAATAACGAAACGGAAATATTAATAATTGGTTACATCAGTCAGAAGGATGGACCTGTCCTGAGAAATTAATGGGGTTCATGTTAAGCCTTCTTCATCCGTAATCTTGGTGTCTAATTTGTCTCATCTCTATCTTTTGCCTCTCACATTTCTTCTGTTGTTAAAACTTATTTTTTTCTATCTTCGTAATATTGCACATCTTCGATCTTCTCCAACTCTAGCTGATACTGAAATCTTAATTCATGCATTAATCTCTTCCTATCTTGATTCCTGCAATGCTCTATTTCTTTGTCTGCTTAAAAACGTATTGCAAGGTTACAGTATGTTCAAACCTCTGCAGCAAGAGATCTCCGCTCCACCAGGCGTTCTGTTCTCATTACTCATCTACTGCATGATCTTCACTGGCTACCTCTGGCATCATGTATCCACTTTAAGATATTGCTTCTAACCTTCAAAGCATTAAATGATCTCTTAAATAGATCTGTCTGACCTATTGTCTTTTGTCAATTCATCGTTTTTGGCTGTCCATTGTAGGTGGTAGGTAATTTAGTGTTAATATTCTTAAATTATAAAATTCACTACCCCTTACACTTCGTAATATATCTTTTTTGTCAACCTTCAAGACTCTGCTAAAAACATATCTTTTTAATATGTATTTTGGATAATATGGCTATATGTGGCCTTATGTATCTGTACTATGTACAAATGATCTCTGTCTCGTATAGCACTATGTTAAAGTGACCTTGAGCTATGGAAAGGTGCTATATATAAATAGAACTTCTATCTTCTTCTTCTCATCATTTTGAACTAGAGATCGACCGATATGGGTTTTTCTATTGCTGATGCCGATGTTTAGAGGTCAGGGTCAGCCGATGGCCGATATGTGCTGCTGATTTTTAGGGCCGATATCTTGAAGTTTTCCCCTTCATTTGCATGCTTAAATGTCACACTAATAGTAAGTGGATGCACAACATTTCTAAACTTATCATCATTTATTGAGCACTGACTTGAACCATCTCTCGAATCTTAATTTTGTGCAATGCATGGTATTAAAATAAAAAATGGATCCAAAGTTAACCAAAAAAATTCAATAAACTGACCAAGTATTAAATATATAAATCAGTCATTTACATAAGTTTAGAGCATTTATCAAGTAGAATTTTTCAAGCTTGTTGGAACATAAATTTAAAAAAATTAAATATATAAAAAATAAATAACAGTAGTGCAGCAAACACACTAGCAACCAGCAACATTTGTGTTTGGTATAAATGACACAGAGCATATAAAGTGAATTCTAATTTCAAACTTACATCGCAGTCTGTTCATTATTAAAATAAAGTACAGTCAACCAAACATATAAAAGGTTACACTGGTCAGTTTAAAGAGACCGTAGTATACCGGTCCTCTCTGCTGTTATGCCAAGGACGTCTATGTTCATGTGAAGAGGATGATATTTTCCGTCTAGTTTACATTAAAAAAATTATAATATTGTAGTTTAACATTCAGATACATTGCGAATATGGAAACATTTGGATATGTGCAGAACGAGACGTGAGCAATAACCTCCAAATACATCTAGTCAAACCCGCGCTCGCTCGTCCTCGTATGGACTTAGTGCACATGGCATAATATCTTCTTTTTAACATAATAATAAGGACTTCTCAAGTGAGCAGTTATCATCACAGAGCTCTCCGTCCCCCTGGACGTCCACCCGTCTGTCGTGAGCGCAACAGAGGATGCTCGGGATAGCTCATCCACAACTTTTTTCTTCTCCTGTTCATAAAGATCTGGCACAATCTTTTCACTCTAACGTCTTTCCTTCATCATTATATCTGACAGGGAAGCCAAAATGCGCGGAGCGTTCATGCTCCTCCGTTCCTCCGCTCGCCATGACCGGGTCACGTGTGTGCCGAACCGAAGATATTGATCCGTTCGGGACGATTCCGTATTTTAAGGGACGGGTGGCAACCCTAGTTGGATGGAAAACTGTTTATTGTCTGCATCAAACCATGCTTCCGAACAAATGTGATTCACGGTTCTGGGCCGCTCCAGGACAGCTGTCTCTCCGAGCGCGGTGCTGTCTGTGAGCGGCGGAGTAACGGAGCCCTCGATCACGCTGCAGGGTTTGTTAGAGCTGCCAACTTCACACCATTTACAGAGTGAAATTCTCTGACTACCTTTATCTCCCAAGGACTGTTGTTGAATCTTCCAAAAGTTTTGGCTTGGGGTGCTTCACATGCGGTAGCAGCACTTTCCACCGCACCAATAACACGGGGCTGCCCGACGACGTGCCTGACTTTAAATCAGCGCTACTAAACACGGATATTGGCCGATGTCGATATATTAAAAAATGACAAATATCGGCCCGATATATCGGTCGACCTCTATTTTGAACAGTTGTTAGATCTTTGTAATGAAATGAATAGACACTCAACTCAGATGTAATGTGAGTAACATTTTGAAATAGTAATACTTTGATGTTAAGTTGTGTCATATTGAACTGGTGATTTTAAATCAATGAAGAAATTATCTTTGTCATATGTATTGAAGCATTTGAAAAAAGGGTTAAGTGCTTTTAAAAAATTCATTGGTTGTAAATAATGTGTCTAGAATTTTGAAAAATGACATGAAGTTTCAGTTTTTGGTGCAAAAATTATTGTTAAAAAATGTAATGCAGTTTTTTAGTGTGTCTCAAGTGTCTAAATAAATGTTTTTCTTTTTTCTGGTGTGTGTGTGTCTATATCTAAATAAGTGCATTTACGAAGTGTTTGTGTGTTTGTAGATTGTCTAAATGAAGACACTGACAAAGTTCCTCTTCAAACGCACCCGCTGAGAGAATTTGAGCAGGTGAGATTTTCTGTCTTTTTCTGCAGCAGTTATATTATTTGATTTCCATCGGTGGTCTGATACACTTATCCATTTCCATGTGGCCTGCTGAATTTCAGAAGCAGTGAGACACATACATCCACAGTACAGAGAAGGAGAACATCTGCATGTAGAGTAATGTGCTGCTCTCTAGCGCCACCCTGCGCTGTGTGCTATATCTCTTGTGTTAGTGAATGAGATACAGAGAAGCAGAAGAAAAGTTTGTGTGAGTGCGTTATTCACCCCAGTTCTCTTTATTTCATGTTCCTCGTGCCCCTGCTATTGTTAGATGACCATGTGGGACGACCGTCTCAAAGTAGTGTCCGGCTGCTGGCTGTCGAACCGTTAGACAATATAACTCCAGAACGATGCCGCCGTCTCTGAGAAATACTTAATAGTTGTCACTCTTTTCTCTCTGCTGATGGATTCTGAGCTCATTCTTTAGGAAAATGCTTTGTACTCCAGACAAAAGCGAATGTTGAACGTAAGGCAGAAAATCTTCTGTTTGATTAAATGCTTGATATTGTGCCTGTACATGACCAATCAAACGTCTCTTGTTCACATAGGCACAACTGTGTTCAACACTGATAATAATCAGAAATGTTTCTCGAGCAGTAAATCATCATATTATTCTGATTTCTGAAGATCATGTGACACTGAAGACTGGAGGAATGATGCTGGAAATACAGCGGAGCATCACAGAAATACATTACACTTTAACACAGATTCACACAGAAACCAGTTATTTTAAATTATGATATTTCACTATTTTTACTCAATTAAATCATTTTTGGTAAACTAAATGAGCCTTATATCGCAGTGTATGTGATTTCAGTTATCATTGGCAGAACAGGCTAAAGATACAAGCTCAGATATAAGAAAGTTTTCATTTGTGCCTCGTGTTTTGATCATTCCCAGACTTACATTAGTCTTCATCAACATCATCATCAGTATTATTCTGCCATGAATGACAGCATGTGCGTCCAAGCATCTGACTGCTTCATGTGTTTCTTGAGTTACGTAACAGTCAGACCAGTGCTCACAGAGACTCCTAATGTCTGATTCCAGTCTGGGATAATCACATGTAAGCTGCTGTGTTATTATTAGTAAGTCAGTTTAAGAGCGTCGTCTCCAAGCTTGAGGAGATGGACCGAGTCCAGTTCATATTCATGTTCACATATGATCTCGGCTCCATCTCGACCCTATCTCTATCTCTATCTCTCTCTCTGTCTGTCTCACTCTCTTTCTGTCTGTCTGTCTCTCTCTCTCTCTCTGTCTCTCTCTCTCACTCTCTCTCACTCTCTGTCTATCTCTCTCTCTGTCTCTCTCTCTCTCTCTCTCTCTCTCTTTCTCTCTTTCTCTGGTTGGTGATCATCTTTCGTATGACTGCACCCTGTCCTCTGGTTGGTCCGTCTCTGGACTGTCAGGGATTCCTGGCATTTCTTCCAGAGTAAAAACTGCTCTCCATCTGTATCTATGTTCTAAAGCTCTTCATGGAGTCATGGCTCTGTGGCCCCGGGCCCTTATAGAGGCCCTCGTTCTCTGTGTGTGTGTCTGAGCATGAGGATGGCGTGTACATATGATCAGTCATGTAGATGAGGATCTTTTAGTTGTTTTCGTGTTTGTAGTTTTGTTTTCACCGTGTGATGTGTGCGAGTGGCGGCAGATGGACTGTGTGATGATCCACACACACAAACACACACACACACACACCGGACATGTCTAACACTTACCGAACTCTCTCGCAGCACCTCAATGACCTGAAGAAGGAGAACTTCAGCCTCAAGCTGCGCATCTACTTCCTGGAGGAGCGGATCCAGCAGAAGTTTGAGGACAGCAGCGATGAGATCTACAGGACGGTGAGATCTTCTGTCTGTGTAGCGATGGAAGTGATGAACGTGACCGTCAGCGCATGATTCATTCACATGCTATATATAACCTTTAACAATAAGAGAATAACAATATCATATCATTTTCATAGGTTCTTTCTACATTAAAAAAGAATGTATACATTTTAATTTCTGTAGCCGTGATGGTCCGCAAGCGTTTTGGTTTCACTGCCATAGAAAAACCTTCAACATCTTTTTATTTGAGGTGTTCTGCATTGTTGTTGTTGAGTTCTGCTGATTTGAGCAGTCTAATGTTATCTAGCTGACCATATTAATGAGGTTTTTTTTTTAAATCACAAGAATTACTTAGTTGTAGAAGCATCAAAGATGTTCACCCTTACGAGGGGAAAATATATTTACCAATATATTGCTTAAAATATATTGTGATATATTGTAATATATTATTTTGCCTTTTTATTTTCTAAGATATTATATATTTGAATACATTTAATAATATATTGATGATACATATATTATATAATATATTGCAAAATATACAAATGATTGCCGCTTTCAATATATTGCAATATATTGGAAAAAATAAATATTAAATCCCATATATAAGAATATATGCCTAAAATATTACATGATATTTTCCAATATACTGCAATATATTTTTGTTTCATAAGGGCAGTTGATCAGTAATTGTCTGTGTGCTGTCTTTTTCTCGTTAGGGTTAGGGTTAGGGTTTGAGGTAGTTAGGCTTGTTTTTAATTTTCTTTTTGTATAAAAATTTTCTGAAGAAAAAAAAATATATTTGATGGAAAATAACAATTGAATAAAAACTCACTAAACCATGTATAAACCCATCCAAACATGCTGCAGGGTGCTGAAATTCAGACTAACACACTTTAAAATGTGTCTGTATTAAAGTAGATGATTTGTATTTATGTGAATCTACATTTTGTGTGTATTCCAGTACAGAAATCTATTCTGCTGAATCTGTCACAGCACGTAGTTTAGATGATGTTGTGAAGGTCTCTGTGCTGTGGAGTGAACGTGTTCATGTGATTTAATCTCAGTCACACTGGGGCAGAAGATGTTTTTATGCTTGTGATGCATCTCTGATCAGATTTCTGCAGCAACAACAAACCAATGTTACTAAAAATACCCACTACATCTTTTCCTTCAGTTGTTTTCTTGAAAATGTCTGAGAGGTCATGAAACAGGTCTTATCATGAGGAATCACTTTAGCCAGTTTACAAACAGAAGCCCTAAAAACCCTTCTGAATGTTCAGTACATAACACACTATTGCTAGTCATGTGTGTGCTTCAGCAGGTAAACAGTCGACAGCTGTTCCCTTCACTTGAGGTTTAGTTTCAGCGCTGCATTCCAATCGCTAAAAATAACCTGTGAGATGCCAGAACGGCCTGTTAAAGGATAGACCGATTAATCACACACACACACACACACACACACGCACACACACACACACACTCACACACTCACTCACTCACTCAGACTCTCTCATCTGCTGCCATCAGGCGCTTTTATGCACAATAACTGTGGATTTTTGGGTATTTTGTAGTTTATGTTCATAGTGTTACTGTATTAGGACTGGGTATGTTTCTAGTTAATTCTGTGTGTGTATTTGTCTCTGTATTATTTTAAGGCATAGAATGTTTTAAGCAAAAGTTTTTGATCTAGGAATGTAAGTCAGATAGACCGTTCTTGTCTGTGTGCAATGTGACGTTTCATCCAGTCTAGGATAGGGGAAAGCAACATTAAAGTAAAAAAATAAAAAAAGTAAACAACATAACTGTGATACAACAATTTATTTATTGTAAAACAAACAAGGAAGTATTAAGACTTCAGGAGTGGATGAAAATCCCAAAGAAAATACAGTTAAAAACGCCTCTAACTATCGTGATCAAGTCTACATTTACCTTACAGAAATAAAAAGGAAATAAACAATATAATTCCCTTATTCCATTACTTTTGAAAATAATTCAAAAATAAAAAAGAGGGCACCCACTCCTTAGAACTTCCCGTTTAGGCATGTTATAATATATACATTGAAAACAGAGAATAAGTTTCCACAATTTTCATAATAAGTTTCAAAATAAATACAGAAAGAAACAAGTGTCTTTATCAATGTAGCAATATTTAGACATTAAAAGCAAGGCAAAAAATTAATTAGAAAGATTTAACACTCAGTCACAACTGAACAGCTGCAAACCACTACTGCCACCTAGTGGTTGGGAAACAATACAAAATATGTATACAGAATAAAATTACTCTGTAGAACGTAACACCCCACCCTTAAATTACAAACCAGAGGCTTGTATATAATACAAGACAGTATTTCCTTAAATTTCACCATCATAAACATGAGACAGATCATCAGCAACAACATTTTCAACTCTTTTCTTATAATGAATGTAAATTGAACTCCTTTAGATTAGATTAGATTCAACTTTATTGTCACTGCACATGTAGGTACAAGGCAACGAAATGCAGTTAGCATCTAACCAGAAGTGCAATAAGCAGTAAGTACAGAATAAAGGTCTATAATATGTACAATAACTATACAGGTAAGTATTATGGACATAATTTACAGATATTAAATACTATAAGCACGATATACAGATAGGTGTACTATGAACATACTATTCAGATGGGCTATGTAAAAGTGTATGTACACTATAGGCAGAACTATGAACATAATTTACAGTATTGCAATGGACAGTAAAGTGCATAGAAAAAATATTACAATGTGCAAATGGATTATACAGTGTTCCTGGATGAACAGACAGTAGTGCAAGTAATAACAAGTTACTTTTTGCTTGTTGTGAGTAAATAAATAAATCAGTCACAGTGTTGAAGAGGGGGAGGAGTCTATGTGTGGTGTGGGGGGTATTGAGGGGTGTCATCCCCAGAAAATGTGTTGTTGGTTGGGGTGGGAAAATCAACATTGAGGTCAATGGTCATTGATGATTCAGCCAACCTTTTGAAAACTAGTTCCAAGCTATTTACGTGATCCTCCCAAGACACTGAGTAAATAACCAAGTCATCCAGATATACCTCACAATTGGGCACCCCTGACAAAACTCTCTGCATGAGGTGTTGAAAAGTTGCTGAGGCATTTCTCATCCCGAATGCCATAATAGAATATTGCAAGAAGTTATCAGGGGTGACAAATACGGAGATCTCAGATGCCCGTGGGGTCAGAGGCACCTGCCAATACCCCTTAAGGAGATCAAGCTTGGTAATGTAACGAGCAGCACCTACTCGATCTACACAATCCTCCATACGTGGCAGGGGGAAGAAGTCTGGTTTCATTACATTATTAACCCTACGGTAGTCAGTACAAAATATATCTTACCATTGAGTCAGGTTTTGGAACTAAAATACAGAGTGAACTCCATGGGCTTCACGCTTCATTGGGTTGAGCCGATATGGATGTTGCTTAATTGGTCTACACTCACCCACATCGATATTGTGTTTCAACACTGTAGTCTGCAATGGCAGATCAGAAAACAAAGTAGAATACTTGTGGATCAGATTTACCATGTCCTCACATTGTGCTTTAGGAAGATACCAGAGATATGATTTCAAATCACTCAAAATGGAGGAATTATTTAAGCGCATTGTAAGGACATGAACGTCACTATTGGCCAAGCCATCATTTACAGGATTATATACAGCTTGCCTGACACTAGTGGACAAAACAGATACAGGTTTTGGTATTGACTCTGGGGATACCGACCTTGTCACGTAGGCTTTCAACATTACATTTACATTTACATCTAATCATTTAGCAGACGCTTTTATCCAAAGTGACTTACAAATAAAAACAATAGAAGCAGTCAGATCAACAAGAGAACAACAACAACAGTATACAAGTGCCATGACAAGTCTCAGTCTAGTATAGAACGCATAGCCAGGTATAATTTTTTTTTAAATGAAAAAGACAAGAAAAGGAAAAGTGCTGGTGTTAGTTGGTTAAGTGCAGGCGAAAAAGATGAGTCTTTAGATGTTTCTTGAAAATGAGTAAAGACTCAGCTGTACGAATTGAGATTGGGAGGTCATTCCACCAGCTGGGCACAGTCCAGGAAAAGGTCCGTGAGAGTCAGAGACTTAGAAACATCACCCCTCCAAGACACACTGAAGGATCTGTCAAAGAGGTAGGACTTAACCCACAGGAGATCAGTTCCAGAGATCCCCATCTTTCTGAGGGTAGACAGGGGAATCTGGTGATTAACAGTGTCAAAAGCAGCAGACAGGTCCAGTAAGAGGAGTACCGAGGATCTGGAAGCTGCTCTTGCTAGTCGCAGGGCTTCAGTAACCGAGAGCAGAGCAGTCTCAGTTGAGTGGACGCTTCTGAAGCCAGATTGGTTGCTGTCCAGGAGGTTGTTCTGTACAAGGAACATAGAAAGCTGGTTGAACACAGCTCACTCAAGTGTCTTTGCAATGAATAGAAGAAGGGATACCGGTCTGTAGTTTTCTAGAAGCGCTGGATTCAGAGATGGTTTCTTGAGCAGTGGGCTTACCCGAGCCTGCTTGAATGCTAAGGGAAATGTTCCAGAGTGAAGAGAGGAGTTGATAATGTGAGTAAGCGAAGGAATGACTGAAGAAGGGATCGCTTGAAGGAGGTGAGTGGGGATCGGATCAAGTGGACAAGTAGTAGGATGATTGGACAGGAGAATTTTGGAGACGTCCATTTCTGAGAGTGGGGAGAAGGAGGATAAAGAGTGTGCATCAGTCATTGTGAAGTTTCCTCAGTCTGTGGTGTGGAGAATTGGTCACTGATGGATGGTTTTGGAAGAAAACTGCAAAGTCGTCCGCTGTAAGAGTTGATGGAGGAGGTGGAGGCGGATAAGGAAGAGAAGAGAAAGTCTTGAAGAGTGTCCGAGCATCACAGCAGCTGTTAATTTTGTTGTGGTAGTAGGATGTTTTAGCAGTGAAGACATTTGCAGAGAAGGAAGAGAGGAGCGACTGATACACACTGAGGTCGGTAGAGTTTTTTGATTTCTGCCATCTCCTCTCTGCAGCCCTGAGTTTAGAGCGATGTTCACGGAGAACCTCGGACAGCCAGGGGGCAGATGGGGCAGTGCGTGCTGGCCTAGACAACAGTGGGCAAAAGTTGTCCAAGCAAGATGTTAAAGTGGAGCAAATAGTGTCCGTAGCACTGTTCGTGTCCAGAGCAGAAAACTGAGAGAGTGGTGGAAGAGAGGATGAAACCACAGCAGATAGGCGAGATGGAGAGAGTGAGCGTAGGTTCTGTCCAAAGGTGACCTGCGTTGGAGTGTGTGCCACTTCAGGAGTAAGTGCTAGGTTAGCAGTAATGAGGAAGGGATCAGAGGTGTGCAGTGGAGCAACTGAAGAGGTGTCCACAGAGCAACAGCGCGTGTAGATGAGGTCCAGTTGGTTGCCTGATTTGTGAGTCGCTGTAGTAGACACTCGCTTGAAATCAAATGAGGTGAGCAGAGTTTTGAAGTCAGCAGCCTGGGGTTTATCTAAGTGGATGTTGAAGTCACCAAGCAGTACCAGAGGAGTACCATCTTCAGGAAAGTTTGATAGCAGCACATCCAACTCCTCCAAGAAGTTTCCCAATTGACCTGGAGGACGATAAATGACCACAAAGTGGATTTTAACAGGCTGGGTTACAGTAATGGCATGTGATTCAAATGAACCAGTACCTGTAGGTGATGGCTGAAGATCAAATTTCTATTCTTTGGATATAAGGAGACCCGTACCTCCACCCCTCCCAGTGGTACGAGGAGTGTGGAAACAAGTGAAATTAGTGGAGAGGCCTGCAGGGGAACAACAATTTTCTCTGGGATTTTTCTCTTGATATCTTCCAACAAAAGCAATTCTTGCAGCTGTTCAAAACTATTAACTTTGCTAGATAAACACCATTTTTCAAAGTGATTCTTCTTTTCTCTAGCAAATTCTACAAATGTCTGATTGACTGCATTTGACAAATTTCGAAACTTCTGGCAATAGGCCTCAAGCACAAGCTCATAGGTTCGAAGTACTGCAGATTTAACAATGTCATAGTCTAAAGACTGCTTAATTGGTAAACCTGAAGAAACCTCCTGAGCCTTCCCTACTAAACTGCATTGCAGTAACAAGACCCACGTCTCCTTTGGCCACTTCAAATTTGCAGCCACTCATTCAAATGCGGTGAAGTAAGCGTCAACTTCACTCTCACGAAATTTTAGCACTAATGCAATGTTTTTACTAACATCAAAGCATGACTGTGAATCTAACATTGAACGATTAGGACTTTGCACAGGAGAAGTGCCAGAGGGAGCTCTAGGTTGTGGCACTGGAACAGACTTAATCTGCATTTGCTGAGCCTGTAAATCTAGCTGCCGCTAATATCACGATCAGCTTTTACCTCAATAGCCCGAAGCCGGATTCTTTGAGCCTCACACTCTTGTTTCCTTATTGATAGATCTAATTCCTTTAGTTTAAGTGCCATCTTTAGATCATCACAAGATGCAACACTTTTAGAGTCAAAGAAGCTGTCAAAATTTGTATTTGGCAAAATACCCTCACTAACTAGCTTCTCAAACAGTTCATCTTTGATAACCTGCTTAATCGCTTCTCTAGGTATTTCAATGTTAAAGAAATCAGCTATCAACAATAAATCTTTCTTTCTACAATGATTAAATTCTTCTGTTGTAGGGCTAAGTGTAAATGATATAAGATCAAAATCCATACTGTCCCTAGCACAGAATTTCAAAAATAAAAAAGAGTGCACCCACTCCCTTGAACTTCCCGTTTAGGTATGTATATAATATATACTTTGAAAACAGAAAATAAGTTTCCACAATTGGTTTCAAACGAAGACCACTACTGCCACCTAGTGGTTGGGAAGACATACAAAATATGTATACAGAATAAAATTACTCTGTAAATTGTAACAGCAAGAACTGTGTGGTTGATGCAATTGTAACAAACTGACATGAAGAACGGTCATCTTCTGCTCTCATGTAAACAGACACATTTATAGATGTTTGGTTTGTTCCAGAACATCGAGCTGAAGGTGGAGGTGGAGAGTCTGAAACAGGAGCTTCAGGAAAAACAGCAACTGCTGGATAAAGCGCTGTACGTACATCTGTTTGTCTCTTATCTGCCCTCATATATCCTCCTCCTGTCTCTGTGCTGATGAGTTAGAGCGCTGGAGAGAGAGAGAGAGAGAGAGAGAGAGAGAGATGGGTGTGACTGGTTTAAAAGTTGGTTATATGATCCGATCCTCATTCCAGTTTAAAAGTAGCCTGCAGATGAAAATGCTTACGGACACAGAGACATTAACTATTCTAAGCCACAGCATAAACATGAATGTGTGTGTGTGTGTGTGTGTGAGAGAGAGAGAGAGAGAGAAAGAGAGGGTGTGTGAGTGTATGTGTGAGAGAGTGTGAGTGTGTTTGTCAAGCCAAATCAAGTCACCTTTAATTATATAGTGCTTTTAACAATAAACTTGTCAAAGCATTTTACAGTAAAAAGGAAAATAGTTTCAATAATGCAAAAGGACAATACTAAACACTAAATTTTCTGTTAAAGGCAGTTCATAATTGAATTCAGTGATGTCATCATCCAGCTCAGTTAGTGTCTGTGAAATCAAGTCAACGATATCGCTGTAGATGAAGTGTCCCCAACTAAGCAAGCCAGAGGCGACAGCGGCAAGGAACCGAAACTCCATCGGTGACAGAATGGAGAAAAAAACCTTGGGAGAAACCAGGCTCAGTTGGGGTCAGTTCTCCTCTGACCAGACGAAACCAGTAGTTCAATTCCAGACTGCAGCAAAGTCAGATTGTGCAGAAGAATCATCTGTTTCCTGTGATCTTGTCCTGGTGCTCCTCTGAGACAAGATCTTTACAGGGGATCTGTATCTGGGCTCTAGTTGTCCTGGTCTCCGCTGTCTTTCAGGGCAGTAGAGGTCCTTTCTAGGTGCTGATCCACCATCTGGTCTGGATACGTACTGGATCCGGGCGACTGCAGTGACCCTCTGATCTGGATAAAGACTGGATCTGGTGGCTACGGTGACCTCGGAACAAGAGAGAAACAGACTAATATTAGCGTAGATGCCATTCTTCTAATGATGTAGCAAGTACATCGGGTGTTATGTGAAGTGTTTCCGGTTCCGGTTTACCTAATTAATGCAGCCTAAAAATCCTTTAACGGATTTGGATATTAAAAGCATATTAGTATGTTATGTGTATGCCAGGTTAAAGAGATGGGTCTTTAATCTAGATTTAAACTGCAAGAGTGTGTCTGCCTCCCGAACAATGTTCTGCATTTGACATTGAGAGCATAGGCCGTAATTTAGATATATTTTTGAGATGGATAAATTGCAGTTTTACAAATGCTAGAAACATGTCTTTCTAAGGAAAGATTGCGATCAAATAGCACACTTAGGTTCCTAACAGATGACGAAGAATTGACAGAGCAGCCATCAAGTCTTAGACAGTGTTCTAGGTTATTACAAGCAGAGTTTTTAGTGTTTGTGTGTTTGTGTGTGAGTGTGTCTGTGTGTGTGTGTGTGTGTGTGTGTGTGTGGAAGAGTGTGAGTGAGTGAATGAGTGTGTGTGCAGATGTACTGCTAGATGTTTCCAGGCAGACAGACTCACGTGAAATCCAGCTAGAACTGCAAAAACTTTTGACTTAATATTTGACAGGACAGCAGCAGAGAGTCTGACCAATCACAATGAAGCAGAACTGCAGCGCCGGTGTGAAGAGAGACAACGAGAGATCGATCACATGCAGCAGGTGCTGGAGACCAAGATACAGATACTGCAGGAGGTACAACCCACACACACACACACACACACACAGACACACATATAGAGTGCATGAGTGCGGTGATGATGGTGATGAACTCTCTGTGTGGCAGGAGGCTCAGTTAGCGCTGGACAAGGCAGAGCTGAGAGTCAACACGACTGAATCTCACTTGCAAGATCCCTCTGTCACCATGGAAACGGTCCTCAAGGAGACATCAGGTGACACGAGCACATGGCCTGATGAAGATGCAGACAGAAAGAAGTGAGATGATCAGTTGATCTTCTGAACCTCTCCTCCTCTCTCTCTCTCTCTCTCTCACACACACACACACACACACACACACGCACACACGTTTGTTTTTGTGTAAAGTGTGTTCATCCCATAGGTGTAATGGTTTTTATTCTGTAGAAACTGTATATTCTATCGCCCTTCACCAACCCTACACCTAACCCTAACCCTCACAGGAAACTTTCTGCATTTTTACTTTCTCAAAAAAACTCATTCTGTATGATTTATAAGTGTTTTGAAAAATGGGGACATGGGTTATGTCCTCATAAGTCACCCTCTCCTTGTAATACCTGTGTCATACCCATGTCATTATACAGAGTTGTGTCCTGATATGTCACAAAAACAAGAGCACACACACACACACACACACACACACACACTCTCTCTCTCTGTCTCACATGGGTGGTGTTGATTGTGTTGTGTTGTGTTGTGTGTGTGTGTGTGTGTGTGTTGAGCAGGATTGAGCAGCTGAGCGTGGCGCTGTGCCTTAAGGAGCAAGTGATCAGAGAGCTGACAGAGGAGAGGACAGACCTGAGACAGAGAGTGAGACACATGGAGGAGCAGCTGGAGCAGCTGTCTGTGTCTCTGCTGCAGAGAGAGAGAGACGCGCAGGTCTGTCTACACACACATACCCTTACTCACACACTCTCTCACACACACACACACACACACACACACACACAGAGACACACACATACACACACACACACACAGGTCTGTCTGCACTGATCAACAGACCTAACTCAGTATTTGCTGATCAGAAATTATCTTAAATGGAAAAACACTATGAAATGTAATTTTGGCCCACAGATGTATTGAAGTGGTTTATTGTTATTGTGTAGCTGTAATGAATCTTTCTCTGTGTAGTTTTATCAGGAGGAGTTGGGCCACGAGAGGCTCCGTGTGCAGCAAGAGATGCAGGTATGTGTTTCTCTGGTGCTCTTACAGTCAGTGATGAATGATGAGGTGAAGTAGTTTGTTGATCAGATTGGAACAGAAGCTTCCTCTGTGTCAGAAGTCATTTTTCCATTTAAGAAATAACACAGATGAGTGACATTGTTCCTCATGAGAATTTGAGAACAGTGCGCGTGTGCGATCATTCTTCAAAACTACTCCAGTGTTAGGGTTAGACATTCTCAAATGGTCCAAAACTTGAACAGCTTTTTTTCTTTTGTTTATTTATTTATTTTTTGGGTTGTTGTTGTTGTGTGTGTGTGTGTGTGTGTGTGTGTGTGTGGTTTATTTTTTTATTGTTATTTTACTTCGTTTCATCACAGCAGCTTGTGTCTTTGTCATGATCCACGACACATTTGGTCTTATACAGATGTTCATGGAAATCTAAATGTCTTGACTCAGGATCTGAGCTTTGTGAGAGAAATCTGACCTCTAGAGCACTTTTAAAGGAACATGAACGTATAGAAACTTTCTGCACATTCCTCCACAGAATTAGAACTGAATTCCAAATGTAATGAAGCTGAATCCACTGGATTGACGCTGAATGATTTGTCACAAATCAGATTATGATTACTTTAAGTTATTTTACTGCATTGTTTTGAAAAATCTTTGATGTCTTCTGTAACCGTGAGGACCATCTTTCAAAATCACAATCATTGTTCCTGTGGTAACAGCACAGGTGCACTGTGGGAATAATAGAGGCACGCATCTACAATACAAACAGGGCTGAACTATTGAATGCTGTTTTTAGTTCTGTTTGTCCTAACATAATGTGTTTTACCTGAGATCACAGCGCACTGATACACACAATTACATATTAAATAGCATGAGTCACAAACAAACCATACACTCCTTCCTCAGAGAATCAGACATCAGGGTTTCATGTGGTCTGTGTCTCTCAGATACACGAGCAAACGGAGAGACTTCAGATGTGGTCACTATTGTGTGTGTGATGAACTGATGTTTTGTTCCTCAAATAGATCAGGATCACCAGTCTTAATGTGTGTTTGCATAAACAACAACAGCAGTAGAGCAAACACACACACAAAGTTACGCAGAAACACAAGATCAGAGTCGCTGGAACCTGTTGAGTGAGAATGAAACCCTCAGGGTGAAAACACACTCTCTCTCTCTCTCTCTCTCTCTCTCTCTCTCTCTCTCTCTCTCTCTCTCTCTCTCTCTCTCTCTCTCTCAATAGGGCTGTCGAAATCGAATCGAAATTGCGATTTCAGACGTTGCTATTAGCCTGCGATGTGGACGCGATATTACTCTGTTCAAATTGACTGCAGCCTTGAGTGACAGTTTTACTGACCAATAGAGTGAGCGCACCTCCGTTTTCCTCAATCAGCTCTGCTCTAGACAACTGTGTAAACGCCCACCATAAAAAACAGACCGAGAGAGACCGAGTGGGATTATGGCGTCTACAGGGTCAGGTCAATAGTTAGGCAAATTAAAACAAAAGAAAAAAGTTATGTAAATTAAGTTTAGAAAAGACAGACAACAAACAAAAAAGATAATTTGCAAGAGCTGCGTCACATTGCATATCAAGAGCATCCCTTATTCCTATGTTCGCTATTTCCGATTCAGAAGATCGCACACACAGCCTGTGTCTCTGAACGCTGCTCATACTCGCTCCTCTCTTCCCCACGCGGCGCGAATCCCGCGTTCACACTCTCCGCGCTCACGCAGCATGTTTAGGAACGCTCGGTTAACGCTCGCATCTGGCAGTATGATGAGGCTCGACGCACGCACGCGTCAGCTCGCGCCTGGCTCCGCGTATTTCTCTTGGATTAAATGAAACATTCAGCACATTTCCCACTTGTTCTTTAAATCCCAAATGCAATGTAACATGTAATACTTTAATAATTGACTAAAGAAATACAGTTCTTTATTTATATAAAAATATAAACCTTTCCAGTGAAATTCAGTAATTAAGTTAATTCTGAAAAAGTAGTTATACCATTATAATCTTGTCTACTGAATATATATATATAAAATTGTCCCAAAACACAATTGAAAATTGAATGGATTTCAGGGTTATAATTGGAATTGTCCTGGTTTTAATGTAAAGGTGTCTATTTGACACACATACACACACACACTCTCTCTCTCTCTTACACACACGCACACACACACACTCACACACACACACATATATACACACACACATGTTTGTTTTTGTGTAAAGTGTGTTCATCCCATAGGTGTAATGGTTTTTATTCTGTAGAAACTGTATATTCTATCTCCCTTCACCAACCCTACACCTAACCCTAACCCTCACAGGAAACTTTGTGCATTTTTACTTTCTCAAAAAAACTCATTCTGTATGATTTATAAGCGTTTTGAAAAATGGGGACATGGGTTATGTCCTCATAAGTCACCCTCTCCTTGTAATACCTGTGTCATACCCATGTCATTATACAGAGTTGTGTCCTGATATGACACAAAAACAAGAGCAGACACACACACTCACACACACACACACACACACACACACACACACACACACCCAATAGAAAAACATTCCTGAAATGCATATTCGCATGAGAGCTTCATCACTGCGAGGCTGTGGTTCATCGATGGATCTGTGGTTGGTGACAGGGGCGCGCGCGCACAGACCCGCTTCGCCGCTCTCTAATCTGATCAGCGACACGGACAATATCCCGGAAACATTATATTCTACAGATTGCTGTTCTTTTTCTCGACTTAGCATGTTCCAGTCATGTGCTGTTTAGTGTGGAGCGCGTTCCGGTGACTGAAGCACCCCTCCAGTGAGAGATGATGGTTCACTCCCGCGCTGCAGGTTTCGCGGCATCGCCTCCTTTTATCTTCATCTCATCACGCGCTCAGCGGAGAATCTGAGGCATTTCTCACCGAATCGCGCTGTGATGCGCCTGTAGCGGCGGCTCTCGGGGCTCTGACGTTACTCGTCTGTTCCGGTGATGAAGGCTGACAGAGGACGCGTGTTCCGCGTGACACCGAGCGCGATCACGGAACATCGAGTGTCTGTTTTTGACTTGATTTGAGTCTCGACGCGTCTCTGGATCTTCAGTCATTTCTCCGATGCTTTCATGGACTGTCATCTGTAAATACAGCTGCACTGTCTCATCTATGGTGACTAAGCCACGTTTACGTTTATATGGTCTTTGATCACACGTTACATATATTAAGATATTATAATATAGTTTATAGTGTTTAGACTTATTGGATTTAACCACCTAAGAACAGAAGAACTGTTACTGTTTGGAATACAAATCCTTTTCTTTTTTACATTTTTGAACCAAAGGTCAGCTGCTTGTGTCAAAGTGTTTTCAGGATCCAGTGAGCAAATGAAGGAGGTGTGTCGCATCTGCGCGCGCGAGCTGTGCGGAAACCAGCGGCGATGGATCTTTCATCCTGCCGCCAAACGGAACCTGCAGGTGCTACTGTCTCACGCGCTGCGCCGCGACCTGCAGCGGGACGGACGCGGAGAATTCGCCTGCAGCAAGTGCACGTTCATGCTGGACCGAATGTACCGCTTCGACACGGTGATCGCCCGCGTGGAGGCGCTGTCCCTGGAGCGGCTGCACAGACTGCTGCAGGAGAAAGAGCGTCTGCGCCAGTGCGTCAGTGCGCTTTATAATAAAAACAATGGGCAGGAGACCAGGGGGGCGATGGAGCCGTGTGCGGTGGACGTGTCTGGCCTCCATGAGACCGAATACTTGGCCCTGCTGCAGGAGGACATGACGTACTGCATGTATGAGGCCTGGGCAGAAGACGAGGAGCAGGTGTTGGAGTGTTCCCACGATCCTCCTTGCCACGCGTCAGAGGTCTCCTCATGTTGGCATCGCTCGCCGAGGTGCAGGGTCTGCAGGGTGTTGCGTGTGCCCGACTCGGACTACGAGGCCGTGTGTAAGGTGCCCAGGAAGGTGGCAAGGAGCCTTTCCTGCGGCCCGTCCACACGTTACTCGGCCAGTGGAGCTGGAAGCGTGTGCGGGGAGGAACAGACCACAACCGTGACTTCAAACACACTGGTTCCTGACACACAGCGCACAGCATCACGCTCGTCAGACGCTGAGCACACCCTCCGAGACCGAGGGAGCTCCGGCGGGTCACTGGAGTCACTGGATAAAGGCCGTGGTGCTTCACTCGTCAAAGTTCTCCAGCGTGAAGACCGAAGCTGCTGCGCTGCGTCTGATCCTCCTCCAGCGAGACTCGCTCTGGATCTGTCTCTGCTGCAGGACTGTGTGTACAGGCCCGTCCACAGCCCACGGGGGTGCAAACTGCCTGTTCTGATCAGTCCTGGGTGTTTTAATGGAGGAGATAAACTGGACAGTCCAGATCTAGAGAACCTGTTTGACAGAGCGAACCGCATGCTGTTGGATCCAGAGCTGCCCAGAGTCCAGCTGGATCCGGCGCAGGAGATGTGGCTGCAGGAGCAGGACGAGTACCTGCCCTTCCGGCTCAGGAGCGGCCCACAGGTGAAGCGCCACGCACAGGGCGGTCAGATAAATGGATGCGTTCAGCTCCCTGTGTGTCATGTGTTTTGTGCATGTAGCCATTTACAAACACAGTTGTCCCGTTCGCTTTGTCATGTTGCTAATTTTGCATATTTAGTGTCTGTGAGGTTCATGATAATTTTAATACATTTTAACATTTGTGGTGTTGGTTTAGTATGAAATCGATTTGTGGCATTGAGTCACTGAAGTAAAAACATCTGCACTTTGTGTTTGGGGCGTTCGTCCATATTCAGACAGTTCTCTGTCTTTATTAACTGTAATCTGGTTTCAGCACATGATCTACTTTATTAACAAAAACTGAACATGAACCAACACAAATCTCTTGATTGATTTTAGACCCTAAATCTCAGACTGTTCCTGCTGGATATCAGCACTATGAGAGCAGATGAATGAAGTCACTGTTAGAGCCGTACCATCATCCGATCAGTGCTGTTTTGTCTTCTCACGTCTCTTTTATACTCTGATTCTCCTCTGTTAACCAAATGATAGCCATTTCACTTAAATAGGTTAACATGGAGAACGTGGCACCACCATTGGCCTAGTTCTCTCAAAAAACCCCAAGGCAACACACACACGTCTCTTTCTGTCTCTCTCTCTCGCTCACACACAAACACACAGACGCCCTCTCTCTCTCTCTCTCTCTCTCTCTCTCACACACACACACACACACACACACACACGTCTCTTTCTGTCTCTCTCTCTCGCTCACACACAAACACACACACACACACACACACACACACACACACGTCTCTTTCTGTCTCTCTCTCTCGCTCACACACAAACACACACACACACACACACACGTCTCTTTCTGTCTCTCTCTCTCTCACACACACAAACACACAGACGCCCTCTCTCTCTCTCTCTCTCTCTCACACACACACACACACAGACACACACACACACACACAGACGCTCTCTCTTTCTCACACACACACACATACAGACGCCCTCTCTCTCTCTCTCTCTCACACACACAGACACACACAGACGCTCTCTCTCTCTCTCACACACACACACGTCTCTCTCTCTCTCTCTCACACACACACACACACACACACGTCTCTCTCTCTCTCTCTCTCTCTCACACACACACACGTCTCTCTCACTCTCACACACACACACACACACACACACACACACACACATGTTTGTTTTTGTGTAAAGTGTGTTCATCCCATAGGTGTAATGGTTTTTATTCTGTAGAAACTGTATATTCTATGTCCCTTCACCAACCCTACACCTAACCCTAACCCTCACAGGAAACTTTGGGCATTTTTACTTTCTCAAAAAAACTCATTCTGTATGATTTATAAGTGTTTTGAAAAATGGGGACATGGGTTATGTCCTCATAAGTCACCCTCTCCTTGTAATACCTGTGTCATACCCATGTCATTATACAGAGTTGTGTCCTGATATGATACAAAAACAAGAGCACACACACACACACACACACACACACACACACACACACACACACACACACACACACACAGAGCGAGATCTGACCTTAATGTATCTCAGTTAGAGCAGCTCAGATGCTTCAGAATAAACACAGTGAGATGGAGTACAGTCCAGCAGAATTTAAACCTGATTAGGATCATTTTCTGACAGGTTTTCTCAAACATAGATTTCAACAGTGGCGGTTTCTCTATTAGGACGATTGGGTAACGCACCACCAAAGGAAAGGGAGGGATTTTTTTTCTTTTACATTCAACCACAGTGTTATGCTAGCTTTCACTATTCTAGACTGTTTGTGTTGCCTCTAAATAGTCCAATCAGCGTCGAGTCGCATTTTGTGTAGTACCGCCCCTTTTAGGGTGATTTCTGTCCAAGTATTGGTCTCTGCAGGAAAGTAATGGGAGTTACGAGATCAAGGTGTTTTTACACCATGATACCTGATTGGTTGATGTAATAGTGACGTTAAGTTTAGGGGTGGGCTTGGGTAAGGGGGATCATTATGCATGATTCAGAAACACCCAGCAGTTTCAAAACACCCACATGGTGATAAACGCCCACTTTTGCTCTGCAGAGACCTAAGTCTCTTTCTGTCAGACTGAGAGTCGCCCGAGTGCTCTCATAGACTTCCATTCAAAGATCATTATTTTCGAACTGCAAGCACTGCAATACAATCTCAGCGAGTTCTGGGAGGGCTCGCCTTAACGTGCTTTCGTCATCATGCGCAACCTTAACTTGTGCAACGACTGGTGGGACAGTGACATCCAATAATATTGAAAAAACTATTTTTAATTTTAACAACAAGTCAAAAATGAAAAACTACTTTAATATCTTTATCAAATGTGAAAACAAAAACGGAGACGGGGACAGCTATGCCTTGTCAGCTGAACTTGATCGACATCACGGTGAACGTTACCTCAGCGCTGATTAATTCTATCGTGTCACTGAAAGAAATAGCATTCATTCATTGTAGCAATAAGGATAAATTGGCAATTAAAGAATTAGGACATCCAAGACCACATTTGAACATCAAACAGGTATCTACAAACGGCGGGAAGTCGTATAAACGAGGATTTTCGAGGATGTGGTATTCTACCCTACCGCTGCATTTTGTTCCATCACGAGAGCGTGACAGACATCGCATGCACAACTACAGGTGTCACCGAAATACATCATCTCTCGGAGAAGGTGAAAAAACACGGAAGAGCAAAGCTGCATATGGATATTAGGGAGCAGTATAATATAAGTGAGTAAATTAAGTAAGTAGTGTAATGTAAGTGAGGAATGTGATATAAATGAGCAGCGTAATATAAGTGAGTTGTGTAAACAGTGATTTATGTGACTTCAATTATTTCTTATTAAACTGAAATAGGAGTAAAACGTTTTTTGTTTTTGTTATTGTCGAAAAACTACATCCTGGCGTCAGTCTTCATTTGCTGCTTGAATACTTGATTTCTTTTTTATTATTATTAAAAAAGGTAACACTTTAGTATAGGGTCCAGTTCACACTAATAACTAGTTGCTTATTAGCATGTCTATTATTAACATATTGGCTGTTTATTAGTTTTTATAAAGTACATATAATGCATGACATCCATAATCCTACCCAAGACCCTAAACTTAACAACTACCTTATAAACTATTAATAAGCGGCAAATAAGGAGTTAATTGAGGTGAAAGTCATAGTTAATAGTTAGTTAATAGTGAGAGTTGGACCCTAAAATAAAATGTGACCAAAAAAAAAAAAAAACGCAAAGAAACAAAAAAAAACCTTGTGGCTTATATTGTTATGTGAAGCCCCGCCCCATCCCCTTCCACAAACCCCGCCCCTTCTGTCCTCTTTTTGAAAAACTAAAATATGGTCACCTTGACACACATTTGATTAAATTAATTGATCAGTATTGGTGTGGCGGTGGATAAGACACACGTCTGTGGTGTGAGAGAGCCGGGTTCGAATCCACTGTGAGACACCAATGTGTCCCTGAGCAAGACACTTAACCCCTCGTTGCTCCAGAGGTGTGCGACCTCTGACATATACAGCAATCGATAAAAGCGTCAGCTAAATGAATAAATGAAATGAATAAAAAATTGGCTGAGATAAGAAGCAAATAAAATCAGGCTTTATTTTTCCTAATGGTTTATACAATAGATATGACAGGTTTCAGTAGTATGATATTAATTTTTTCAGTTTGATGTGTACGTGTCTTTTAGAGGCTGATAGAAGAGCAGCATCACTATGAACAGGCCGCTGGGCAGTGTGTGGATGAACTGAAGCAAGCGCAGATGCAGGTCACGTCTCTGCAGAACAAGATCCATGAGAGCGAGACCAGCAACAAGGTGCATTACCCACAATTCCCCACCAAAACTCTCACCATGTCATAACCTGTGTAACCTTAGTATAACTAGTAATTATAGCCTAATGGCCTATTTGTTTACTGTATATATGTGTTGTAATCACGACTAATCACATATCACATAACATATGTAATATTTATATTGTCATAAATTCATATCCAAATAAAAATTAATGTAGAAACAAAAAATATTATGGTATATTTTAAATATGTTTAATAGCATATTTTTATTAAGTAGCCCATTATTAAAGCTGCGGTAGGGAACTTTTGACGGTCTAGCGGTTAATAAACAGAACTGCTTGCGTCTTGCGGAAGAACATCGTAGATTGATTTTTACACAGATTATCTGTCTCATATTCTACTGTCAGGACATAATGACAGGTTTAATAAATATGTAAAACATTTTTTTTTTTTTTTTACAAAAGTTCCCTACAGCACCTTTAATGAAGGCCAGTATCACTGATATCAATACTGCTATAGATGTCTCTATTAAATGTATTCTGCCCTTAATTTTAGCCATTATTTAATCTAATTTAACAATAAAGTATTAGCCATTATTATTTCAACATAGGCTTTGACATTTTTGTACAACTTTTAATTTAAGGGAACTTCACATAAACTATAAATATATTATAGATAGATTTCTATCAGTGGCAGTACAGTGATAGTTTCTTCTGTTCTGTGATGTTCCTCACTGACTCAGGAGCTGCAGGAGAAACTGTGTGAGATGGAGTCAGAGCTCCGGTCCATCAGACAAGCTGCTCAGAACCAGGAGAGAACCATCCAGAACCTCACGGACAGCCTGAGAACTAAAGACACTGAGGTCATTATATACACACACCACAGAAGCCACAGATGTGAATGTGTTTCCTTCTCACAAACTTTAGTAACTTTAGACCCGAGTAATTCAGTCGTCGTGTGGATGGCGAGCAGCTTCCTGAGAAAGAAGTTAAAGGGTTAGTTCACCCGAAAAATGAAAATTATGTCATTAATAACTCACCCTCATGTCATTCCAAACCCGTGAGTCCTCCGTTTATCTTCAGAACACAGTTTAAGATATTTTAGATTTAGTCCGAGAGCTCTCAGTCCCTCCATTGAAGCTGTGTGTGCGGTATACTGTCCATGTCCAGAAAGAGAAGAAAAACATCATCAAAGTAGTCCATGTGACATCAGAGGGTCCGGTGGAATTTTTTGAAGCATCGAAAATACATTTTGGTCCTAAAATAGCAAAAACTATGACTTTATTCAGCATTGTCTTCTCTTCCGTGTCTGTTGTGTGAGAGAGAGTTCAAATCAAAGCAGTTTGTGATATCCGGTTCAGGAACGAATCATTCGATGTAACCGCATCTGTTTGAACCAGATCACCAAATCAAACTGAATCGTTTTAAACGGTTCGCATCTCTAATACGCATTAATCCACAAATGACTTAAGCTGTTAACTTGTTTAATGTGTCTGACACTCCCTCTGAGTTCAAACAAACCAATATCCCTGAGTAATGCATGCACTCAAACAGTGACTGACTGAACTGATGTGAAGATGAACACCGAGCCGAGCCAGATAATGAACGAAAGATTGAATATTAGCCAAATATTCGGGAAGAATTATTCATTATATGTTATTCATTTTTGAAGCCATTATCTGTGCCTTTCTGAATAAGGTATTCGGCTTCGGGCACACCCCTAATACACACACACACACACACACACACACACACATATATATAAATGTTCATACACAGCTTGAGTAGCAAGATTGTGTTCAGTTTTAACTATTTCTTTCATTTTGTACTTTTTGGTAAGAATAAGAAGCAGTTAGACCAGAACTTTGTGTCTTTCATTCCAACATGAGAAAACATCTGAAATAGCATGTATTTACACAGTTTATGTATCTCAGACAGGACATGGATTCATTTAAACTGCAGATACACATGTATAAAAAGGCCTAATGTTTTGTTTTTAACATAAAACGTTGAATACTGACATTTGAAATAATTTAAACATGGGGGTAAAATAGTCGAAATATGAAATTAAAACCGCCAGTAGGCGCCAACAAGTGATTGTTAATGAGTGAGTCATTGAGATTCAACCAATTCATTCAAACAGTTGATTCATTCAGAAACAAACCATTTGACCGTGTTTATGAGTGAATCACTGAATCATTTATTGAACCGATTTGTTCAAAAAGTCGGAAAAACACGAGCGGCTGGAGGCGTGACGTGTGGGCGGAGCTAAAGAATCACGAGCGCGAGTAAGTTTTTGCGTTGAGAGCGTTTGGAAGCTGTGACTTTACCGTGAGGAAAAACCCATCATCCAAAACAAACCATGGCTTACAGTCAGATTCAGGGAACAAACACAAACACTTGCACAACTCCGTTGATGCTCTGTAAAAATAAACTCCATCCACTGGTCCCTTAATGCTGTTTCTCTTTTGGTAATCTGTGCAGGGTTGTCTTGCCCTGGCAACCAAAAACACACTTCTTTTGTGACATTTGGCGACGCTCTCGCTCTGATCAGTGAAGTCTGTTGTGCTCTCAGTGCTCTGCTATACGGGAGCGCGCTCTTCCAGCAGAAGTGCCTCAGGACCCATATAAGGAAATTCTGCTCCATCTAACGTCACACAGAGCCATACTCGAAAAAAACTTTCCCAAACTTGTGACAAACCGGAAGGAGTATTTTTGGAACAGAAATACTCCTTCAAACGCACAACTTAATTTTTGAAACTTTGTCCATGTTTAGCATGGGAATCCAACTCTTTAACAGTGTAAAAAACTCAGTATGCATGAAATAGCATTTCACCCCCCTTTAAGTACTGTAACTAAATATGTTTACTTCATTTACATAATTATGATGTTTAAAAATGAGTTCCTTGTTGGATTGTTAATGTATTTTAAATTTAGCAAAAAGTCACACACACATAATTAATCATGACCGATCATCATCTACATTATCAGACATTCTCTGGTGTCACAGTCCAGAACTTGTGCTCATCCACAGTAATAGTGATTTAATACTTAATTAGTGTTTGATCTTGTAGCTTAATATTTGAAAAAGCCCTGTGTGTGTGTGTGTGTGTGTATAGACTCAGGAGCTATACCGTGTAGTTGAGGACCAAAACAACACACTGACCACAATCACAGAGACCCACCAGCAGCAGCTGCAACACTCACAGGTGAACACACACACACACACACACACACACACACACACACACACACACACACACACACACACCTGGTGTTGCTAGTGTCATGCTGTACTGTCTGAGCTGCAGCTGATGAGTGTTTCTGTCTCTGTAGGGCGTCATGGACTCGGGCTCGGTTCTAGGTTCCCAGAGTTCTGTACTGTGCTGTCAGCTGGAGCTGGAGGCGAGTCAGTGCGCTCACAGACTGACTCAGAGACGTCTGGAGGAAGTGATGCGCTCACGAGACCGACTGCAGAACGAGCTTCAGGACGCGCTGCAGCACAGAGACGGGTCCCACAAACACAATCAGGTGTGACTCTCTGTGTGCGCTGTACCTGTACATTAACCCTCGCTGCTAGAACCCGTGGGTGCCGCTGCAGATGAGATAACGGTGCTGCAGAAGTCAGTGTTATTGGTTTGTGTGTCCCTGTTTCACTTCCCACGGATGAGACGCTGCTTTTATGTGGAAAAGAAATACTTGGCCGTTTGTTTTCCTGAATAAGCTTGTGACAGAAATATGATGACCTTATTTACCCTTAGGGTCTTTATCTCTGTGAGCTCTGTGTGAGTGTAGATGATTTTGTATTCATTTATATTTGTTGTTTGGTCTTTGTGGTAATACATACACATTTACAGAGCATTAATATTATTATTATTATTATTATTTGGGGGGGGGGGGCATGTAATGTCACTACTACACGACGGCCATCAGTTCATATAATGTCAGCATGATCTGCGTCAGTCAGAGTTTAGGAGCGGCACCCAACAGTTGAGTTCTGTTCAATTCATCGTTCCACAGCAGCTTTACAGAACATGATCTGTTATCAGAAGTGTGATGTTCTTAAAAAAAGGAACCGTTCAAAACAATGGCAGCTGTGCATGTTGAGTCAAGTTAGAAGATGAGACAATAATCTGTTGAAAATGCTGATTATTTCTGTGATTGTGATTGGTGTGTGTGATGTGTGTGTGTGTGTTACAGGAGCTGCGTGAGATGGTTGAGCAGCTGCGGTCTGAGCTGCAGGGCAAAGTGTGTGAGCTGAGAGACCAGGAAGCAGCAGCACACGCCGAAATCACAGAGCGGGACAAAACCATCTCACAGCTACAGCAGAGCGTGAGCCGCAAAGACGCGCTGCTGCAGGTCACACACTCCTCCACTGTGATGAAGACGCTTACAGGACCTGTCTATGACTCTAACAGTGTTTCTCTCTCAGGAGTATTCAGAGCTGCTGGATGATTCCTCCGACTGCAGCGGCCGCATGGAGAGAGACGCACTGCTGCAGACGCTGAGGACTCGCATCAGAGACAGAGACGCTGCTCTGGAGGTGTGTGTCCTCATCAGATCCATCAGATTCCACATGTGGAAAGTTTAACATTTTTTCACATCAGGTCAAAAAATGGCTTCTTTTATAACAAACATGTTTACATAATTTATAATAATTGATGTGTATGTGT